>NC_071473.1:37234086-37524086 GCF_028500815.1 Rissa tridactyla
AGTGCAAATGATCTGCCTCTGTGTGGAGAGAGTTGCAGCCCCATCCTGAACAGAGCTGTTCTTTAGCATCAGCATCGTCCCAAGTCCCTTGCAGAGTTACGCAATGACAGCCCCATCTCCAAGCCCTCTGGACTTTTGGCTTTGGCTGGTAGTAGATAGGAATTTGTTTTTCAGATGATAACACTGCAAAATGTTTAAATGTTTTGTTATTAAAAGTAAAAAAGTAATAAGTTAAATTCCTCTTGCTTCGTTCTTAGTGTTATGTATTATCCACAGCTATCTTTACAAAGTTTATATCCACAAAGAAACATAGAGAAGCTGAGCTGGGCATGTGTAAAACTGCAGGAGGGGAAACGGAAGTCCCAAGATACACTAAGTCTCAGTGCAGAATATTAGTTGAAACCTGTTACTTGGGGATGGGCACGTTCTTGTGACATGTGGCCCCATAAGATGATCTGGAAGTAAAGGGTTTTCTGTTGAAACCACTTTTTTTGCACGATGAGATGTTATTGATGGGTACAAAGCCATTTGCTCTACTTATTTTACTGAGATCTTGAAAATCTGGATAGTGTTCATCTATTTTCCAGCAAGGAGTAGGCTGAACATCTGTTTTCTTTTCTTTTCTTTTTAAAGTAAGTATTTATCCAGAAGTATTGGAAACTGAATACATGGCTTAATTCCTCAACACACGCAAGATCCTATGCAAAGTAATTTCCACAATTTAACTACCGAGGCAGAGACACTCCCCAATATAGTATTTATGCATTTTTTTGGTATTAACCTGCTTAATTTGTCTGTTTGCCTTTTTAAAGGTATTATTTTGAGCTTTAATACAGTTATAGCCAGAGGAAACTGAAACAGCAATATTTAGACGCTGTCGCACTGAAATAAGAAAACAATATTTACTTTATAAAGCAAATTGCTAGTCATATAACTAACCTGCTCTAAGTAATAGTTGAAATGAACATCATGCTACTTGTAAACAAGAGACAAAAGTATTATTTGTCTAAAAAGTATTTGTTTCTATTGTTATGCAAAATCATTTAAGCGTATGAGGAATAACAATCTGTTTTGCACATGTTGTGTTGCCTGGGATAATCTCCAGCATTTTAATCAGCTGGCCAGACAGTGGAAACATGATGGATTGGAAGAAGGTTGATAGCTGAAAATTTCTGGCATTCTGGTCTAACTTTCTCTCTATTTTCCACATGCAGTGCTTTCCAGGTGGATATAATTGTTGACATTAAACCATCTCAACCAGGCGCCAAACTTGTCAGAGACGTCGTACTTATCCTCAAGTGTAAAAAGTCTGTCAATTGGGTTATCAAGTCGCATGATGTCCAGGGAAAGCTGGAAGTGATTGTAAGTTAAGGCACCTTTGTTTTTTTGCTGCAACAGTATGGAATCCATTTAAATGTGATACAGTGCTAGATCATATTGATTTCTGAATGTTTTCTCTCTTAGCTGCTTTTTTAATTATTACTGCCTTCCAAGGAGTAAATACAGAAACTATATATTTTTTTCTCATTAACTTTTAATATATGGGCTATTAAACTGACCAGCACATCACAGAAGCCAAGCCAGGTGGTTAGTGCAAGGATTTAGGGTCTATGTCTTTTCGACTTCTGTTGAAGAACCCTAAACACCCGGTTGGATGTTCATCTCCCTTTTTGCTCTTACTTTGGTGAGTGGATCTACAGGTTCATCTCAGAAGTTGGAAAGATGCCTATGAGTGCAGAATGGATAATCCTCGATATGCGACACACACCCATGTCCCTTTACAAGTGAAAAATTTCTTACTCCTTCCACTTGTGGTTGTAGTACTCTGTAGCCCTCTTCCCTGCCAGTACTTCTGTCCCCAGCAAGTGTTTGGTCACCTCTCCTCGGACTGCAAATAATAAGTTTTTAAAAAATTAAACCCAGGATCTCTAAAGCTGAACTTCTGAAACTATACTTACACATAATTGAAGGTTCTGATTCAGAATGATTTTTTTTTTTTGTACAGGCTTTCTTGCTCAGCGGCATTTCTACTAAGAAAATGTGTTTTCCCTTGCTCTGAAATAAAGAAATAAATAAAATTGGACTGATCTTGCAGCCGATAAATGTGTGGCCTATTTCTGTCTTAAGCGATCAGTTAGGAGCATGTTGTACAGTTGAACCAAATGTTTGCTCAGGACCACCCAGTGGCCTCCTGATTAACAATTTTGCAGTAACTCAGATATATTTTCAAACTCCAGCTATCTGTCTTTATAAGAATCTTACTCTGCTTAGTAGCTTTCTCCTTTTAATGTGTGCAAGGGCAATTCTGATAGGATCCAAAGGATGCTTGATCTAAATCTTCTAAGAGGACAGATTGGTAGGCAGGATTTCATGCTAGATTTTGAGAGTAAGGGAAATAAAAGGAAACAAATTATGTTACCTTTTGATCCCTGATACATCTTTATCTTACGGATAGGAAAGGATGTTCTGGTCATTCTATGGGTCCTAAATAATCAACCCTTAAAGAGGAAGGTCAAGGTTAGTTGCCCAGGATTACTGCACTTGTGAGCAGAAGGGCAAAAACCAATGCTTGACTTGAAAGTTTCATTCTGGGTTATTACATAAAATTCACCACTCTATATTTAGGCCTATATGGGTCTGCTTGCAGAGGGCAGAGAATTGTGGATTAGTTCACTTCATGCTTTGAGATAGTTAAAGTACCATATTTCATATCCATGAAGCTACCTCTTTATGGATGATGAATTTTCAAGGAGAGGAATTCTAGAGGATTTTAAAGTGTCTCAAGTACTGCACTTGAGTATAGAAAAGCAAGGCTGCTATTCTTTTTAAAGTTCTTTATTAATTATTGAAAGTTATAAGTAAAAAGTGTAAGTGAAAATTCTTTCTGTAACGAGGGGTGGAAGGTAACATTTTATTTAGACTAACAAAAAGAGAAAGTAATACTATATATGGAAACTTCAGTATATAAAAGACTTTGTATATTTATGTTAGGATTTGTGAGTAACTGTTTGCTATATTGCTTCATTTATATAGATGCTTAATTTTCTGAATGTGTGTTTGTTCCCCTTTATTTAGAGGGGAGTGTGGGAGGGAACTAAACACCTCCGTGTCATTAAAAAGCCTGTACATCCAGTATTTAGGATCTGTTCATATCTCTATTAAGCTGAAGGCCGTCTTTCCAAGCCCAAATTTAGACAATGCATAAAAACATTACTAAACAATTAGGTAATGTTTCACAATGTTCTTTTTATTAGTTGAATCAGTTCCATGCACTTCAATTTTCCTAACTTCTTGCCCTCAGTACGAATCAGAATTGTCTTGAGGGGATTGGCAAACCGAGAGGGAAAGGTTAGCGCTAAGCTGCCTCAAACCCAGGACTGTGAGTTATTAAGGTCTAAGTTCATAGACAAAAAATGAAAAAGGCTTTTTAGGTCATCTAGCTCATCTCCCAGCTTGCTGTGTTTCTTGAAACTCTGAAATAGAATGGACACAAAACCAAGTTAAAATGGGAATAGTTTAGGTAAAGTAATTGCACATAATTCACACGCACCACTTTCCTCCCAGGCTGTGTTTAACCCCTGTGTGCAGTCTGTCCTTACATCAGCTCCCGTGCGGTGCTCGTGTGTTTCTGTGCTTGTGGACTATCTGGTCCTTTGGGTTCGGTGTCCTTTTACAAAGCTGTGGGTTCCCCAGTGGAAGAAGAAGCCAAACTGCAGAAAGAAAATAAATGTGTTGAGGGGCAAAGAGCGAGAGAGGTGAAATGCACAGAACAACCCTGCGAGTGTTTCAAAAGCTTGGAGGGGCTGTTCTTCACATGAGAACAACTGCCCACCGGTTTCTGAAATGGTCTCTCTCTGTTCGGAGTAGGTTAGTGGGTGGCTCTGATTGCCTGGTTTCATACACTGCGAGTGACGGTGTTGGCAGGGCAGGCAAATGAAGGAAGGTCTGTCTATTCCTGCAAGCCTTTATGCTCGGTTTTGTTTCATTGAGGCGATGCAGGACTGAACATTTAGAGGCTCAGCGTGGAGTGGAGAGGCATAAACAAGCCCTGGAAATGGTCAGGTGCCAGCTAGGACAGTAAAATTCTGAGATAATATTTGTTCAGCTGCCTCCTCATGACAAAAAAGAAAAGGAAAGCAGAGAGGGAGATCCAGCAAAGTTGGGATAGAATAATAGTTCCAACCAGTCAAAGCTGTGTGGTAATACGAAAATGTGTGATAAATCATGACCAGATTTGTATCTGTTGAAGAATAAAAGATTATTTGATCCAAAACAGTAATTAGGCACTAAAATTTAGGATACCTATTGCTTCCTTTTTGTTTCTTATCTTCAGTGGCCTTTGCTAGTTGTTGGTAATTGTACTGGTAACAGTATCCTCAAACCAAGACACTCTGCAACTAAAATTCCCTCTAACTTCGGTTTTGAAGCTGTGAGTGTTTAAAGGATGCAGGACTGGGTCATTAGGAAGAAATGAGGGAGGGAGCTAAAAGTAAACCGTGCCATTCCGGTGGGACTGACGGACGTCCTGAGCTGTATTCACTGGTTCGTTCAAAAGCTCCGTTTCTGAGGTCAGGTACAGAGGTGCAACCGAGCTCTGTGATGTTGGGCAGCAGGTCCCTATGACCACTGCCTAAAAGCAATCTGGGCAAAAGATATCAGTACAGTCAGTCTTTTGACATTCTAGAGTGAAAGACAATTAAGATTTGTTCACGTTGAGGGAAACCAATGGGGTCTTAAAATAAATAAATGCAGCCTATATGATGAAAGTAATCAGGCGTGGAAATAAACGTGTTTGCTGTAGAGCATTCAATAGTATCATCTGCATATAGAAAATGCATTTAATCACACTGCGGGAATCATTGAGAAGTGGGTGGTCGTGCCTTTCCTGCCGTGTGTATGTTCAGCTTGTTCTGTAGTCATTGACGTGATTGTTGTAGTGATAATGGTAATGTTGTGCATGTAAAAATAAATATGTGTCTATTTAGCTTTGTGTGAATACATGTTTAAGTTTAAGATGCCAAGCACTTAAAAGCAAGTTAAAGTGTAATACCAGTGAATATTTTCTAACTGCCCCTCTAACAGCTAGACATGTTTGTTATATTCTTTTGACTTGCCCATTTGGACAACAAAATTTGAAATTTTGCAAAACGTTTACAGTAAAGCGAAAGCTAACTGACTGTGTGACTCATCTGTATTCCATGGCCAACTTTGACGAACCGTTATTTGTAAATTATTTAATAATAAGACGAAGAGGTCGGCAAGTGCATTTATGAGTTTGCTGTATTGATGTGTTTGTGTAAAACTGCTTTTGTAAATTGAATTTTAAATTCTATTTGTGTGCAGAAAATAAATGTTATCTTTTAAGTAGTTTGGCCTTGCATAAATGTACACGCTCTCACTTATCGCTTTATTAAACATTTAATTGAGTCCTGTTTAACATACTCAGCGTTTTGCAGGAGGCACACAATGTTTCTAGTATGACGCGCATTCAGAGAGGCACAGATTGTCCTCGGTGCTAGCTGACTTTAAAGCATAAAGGTGTCAGCTCTACTTCATGAGCATGCTGTGTTTTGCCTTTTTCAGTAATGCTCATTTGAACCAAGGTTTCCCCATATGTAGCTTAAGAAGTGCTCTAATCAAAGAAATTAAGGGGACATTTGGAAAATCAGTTGTCATCTTGAGTTCACCTCACCTCAGAAGTCATTTAAACTCAGTTTTGAAGCAAATATGGCATTATACAAATGGCTGTAAATATGTCCGTGTCTCGCTTAGGGATTAACAGTTTCTGACTACTTTGATTTATTGTACTCCAGGCAGAGGCCAGGGGGAAGGGGGGGCTTTTCTCCATGTGTGCAGCAGTTCTGTGGCTAAGGTGGCAGAGTTTGGTTTATTTCCCAGGTGTTCTCAGTTTGCTGTTATTTAATAGAGTAAAAAACATGTTCAGTCACTGTCACTATTCCATTTTAAGTATCCTTAAATGGTAAATCATGAACCAAGTTCTTCTTTGTTTGCAGACATCAAATAGTATTGGTTTTGGAAAGGAAACGGAACGATCCATG
This sequence comes from Rissa tridactyla, assembly GCF_028500815.1. Classification (NCBI taxonomy): domain Eukaryota; kingdom Metazoa; phylum Chordata; class Aves; order Charadriiformes; family Laridae; genus Rissa; species Rissa tridactyla. Next base: position 37,240,146 of record NC_071473.1, read on the forward strand.
ACTATGAGTAAATCAGTAATACCTGACATTCCCTCATCGCATGAGAGTTTGATCAAGTGGGCTTATGAGCATAACTATAGTCCAGTTACTTCCTACACAAAAGCTCCTGTTGCTAACAGATTTCATCTGCAGCTTGAAGATACAGGTAAGCTTGAAAGATGGACTTTTAGCATATAGAAAAAAATATATCTTGTATTTCCAGGAATATGATGGCTTGAAAGGTGCTTTCTCAGTTCTGAAGCTTTTTTGTGGGGGCTTGCACTACTTTCACTGCTCATCATCAAGAATTCTAGTAATATCTATGAATGCTGGTTAAAAAAAATAATCTGTGGCTTTTTGATGAGAAAAGTCCAGGCAAATTGTGTTATTTCCTGCAATGTTGGTGGAATTAAATGGTTATAGTTTATCCAACTCACAGGCCGTTATAGCTGACCATGCTCAGCGTTCACTGGAAGAGACTTCAGCAACTGAATAGCTCGTTAGTTAATAAATCCAGCATGGATTAATTTATTTTTTTCTTTCCCCAAAGTATCGGCATAATGTTTCCTTGAGAAAATTAAATAAACTTTTAAATTGTTTACAGACGAAACTGGCTTACCAAAAAATCTGAGCAAATGGAATAAATACAACTGTTAAAAAAAAAAAAAATCTAATTATTTGGCTGAAGTCTAAATGTACTCTGCTGATGTAAAGATATCTGGGTCCATTGAAGCTAGTGGTGTTGCATCTGCTTTTTCACTAATTCTGAATTTCAATCAATGAAAATATTGTTTAGCTGTTTTGATAAAGCTTATGTTCACATTAATTTTATCAATTGCACTCTCATGGGTTACAGATAATTATCTGCTTGGGCCAGATGTTGAGATTTCTGTCCTGAGCAGTCGTGTGTACGAGCCAGGAGATAGTGTTCTCATTTACTCCCAACAAAGTTAACTCTTGTTTAACTTCACTCTGGTTATGTCAGTAGCTCCACAACAGCGGAGTGACTGAGTTCATGATAGGGCAGGTAATGGCAGAATTTCACCCAATGATTTGTACTTAGGCTATTTCAGCAGCATTAAAATAGTGTATTTGCTGAATGGGATGTTTTTTTACCTCTGTGGTTGCCTTTTGCATTTAATAGGCCCACTCCTCAAGGCTCATTTTCAACTCTTAGTGAGGCAGATATATAGCAGGGACTAAATATACCAAGATTAGATACCTCGGTAACAACTAAAGCCTTAGTGGAGGAGCTGTGGCTAGTTACCTGAAAAGTACAAAGATGCTGGTCTGGATGTCCTTCAAGAGCTTCCTTTCTGGATAATACTCTTTTTTTGTATGAAAATGATTAGTTCTGAAGACTTTTATGAAAATTATTGAATAACCTAATGTTCTTTCTCCCCCCCCGCCTTGCTTTTTTTTTTTTTAGAAGAGATGAATGATGAAGAAGACCATTCCCTTCCTCCAGAGCTGACAGAATTGCTCGGTGCAAACCCACTGCCTGCCCCAAAGAATCCTGCGTTAAGTGATGGCCTGACTTTTCCTTTTCACATTAACAGAGGAAGGCATGACACAGTGGGAGAAGGAATCTTCCCATCTAGGGATTCAGTGGATACATTAATAAATCATGACTTTGAGCATTCCCTCTCGAAACACAAAGAACCGGAAGAGGTTCAGGGCAGTGCTGGTGTAGCCCTGTCAATAAAGTGCGATGAGAAAGTCATGACAGTAGCTGTAGAAAAAGACTCTCTGCAGGTTGGTGTGATCTCTTATTCTCAAATTTGGGCAGTCCATTTTGTTTCATAGAATCATAGAATTATTTGGGTTGGAAAACACCTTTAAGATCATTGAGTCCAACTGTAAACCTAACGCTGCCAAGTCCACCAATAACCATGTTCGGAAGTGCGACATCTATGTGTCTTCTAAATACCTCCAGGAATGGTGACTCAGCCACTTCCCTGGGTAGCTTGTTCCAATGCTTGATAACCTCTTCAGTGAAAAAATTTTTCCTATTTGTATTTCAATCAAAAAAAAAACATTTTAAGATCTACAGGCATCACCACCCAGCTCCCCAAAAAAATAGTTTGGTGAGGAAACTTTACTGTAGATATTCCTTGCTATAACTTAGGGTCATGTTTCCTCCTCCCAACAATATGATAGTTTGTAGAGGGATTCCTGATGAAAGTTTTGCAGGGTTGGTTCTGTCAAAAAATTACTGTGCTCGACCATCAGTCTGAGTTTTTAATCTCCAAAGTACAAAGAAGCTGCTTTTGATAGCTGTGTGAGACTTGAATAGATCTCTTTACCATCTACCAGCTGACAGGTTGCTTGTGTCCATTTGCATTGTGGAAAGGAGCCTGATACAGACAGCATTTTTAGCTCATTTCAGACTAAACAGAGTCAGCATTATTAATCAGCAGATTAATAATGAACCTGTTGTTTTCTTTGTTCCATGTTACATTTATTCCCTGTCTGTCATGTATAACAGCATTTTGAGAGTGACCTTCCCTGGATGTCCGTACAATGAACTTCACTTCCTCCTCTCAGCAGTCATGAGCAGTATTCTGAGCTGCACTTTAAGCAAGAGCCTGACACAATTGTGTTTCAGCCACTCACAAAACGCCTTTGTTTCAGGCTAGCGGCTACACAAGGACAGAACTCTCGCTGCTGGATCACTCTTGCAAAGCCAGGATGAATGGTACCCATTTCATTTTGGAGTCTTTGCTGAACAAATGTGGGACTCGGACAGCATATATCTTCAACAAGATTGTTTATTTTAACTCTGTGAGTATTTTACAAAGAGGAGCCTTTGCGCTGCACATCATAGGGGTACAAGGAAGCCATTGTAGTTAGCTTTAGTCTTAGCAAAAAGGGGGCATCCTGATCTTTTCCTGTCTAGCTCAAACCTCGTTGCAGCTACAGGCCCTGTATTCAAGCAGGTATGAAGGCTGCACATTCAGTGTGCTTCTGTGGAGAGATAGTATCCCAAAGGAAAAAGGAGGAGTTGGAGTTAAATACTTTTATAAAACTGCATGGCTGCACTTTGGGGACCATCTGTACCAATCTCGGAGAAGTTGTACCAGCTTTCGCTATGCAGCTTTGATGTACTGGTACATAAGCAGTGCTACGTAGCTGTAAGGAGGAATAGGAATGAAGGTTTGTGATTGCACAAAGCAATACCATTTAATTCATATGCTGAATTATTTTAAGTGAACTTTCTTTTTTCCAAAATTGTGTGTGAAAAAGGCTTTCAAAATGTGAGGAAAAGACATTATCTGTTCATGCTTCTCTCTTATAATTTGGATTCATATTTGCTATCAGTTGATATATGTGATGAAGGGACTCCAAGTATTTGTATATGAGTGATGATGCTAAGGAGCCCACTTAGGTTCTAAGCGACTGTTTCCAGACTGGCTCAGCTTATGAGCTTGAGTACAGTGCAGCTAATCTGGGTTGGAAGGTAATGACACGTTTCTCTTGCTGGAGCTTTCCAGTACAGAGAAGTAACCCTGGCAAATGATGGAAAGCCTGTGGTCCAACCCAAACACAGCTAAAGCAATCTGATCTGACCTTGCCTGGGTAAAACCGTTCTATACTGGCAAGTCTGTAGCACCTAACTTTAGAAACAGTCCCAAACCAAGGCTGTGGATAGAAACATCTCCAAACTACAGAACTGCACGTGTGTGGAGCTAAATACTGTCATTGTCCCTATATTCTATTATGGCTCGAACTAAAATGGATATTTGCCTCCTCTCCATCGTATCTTTTAATAGTCTTGGCTACTCACTTAAATTCCAAATCATGTATGGTATATCTCAGAATGTGGGAATGTTTCTCCTAAAAAATAAACCCCATGCAGTGGAGTCTCAAAGAGTGTATATGTCACTTCTTAGCAGTTGCTCTATGTCCAAGAAAACAAAGATGAAGTCCTGGAAGGGAGGGAGCTAGCTGAGGAGCTGCAGGGCATACAGAAGCAGAGCGTAGAATATTGGAAACCAAAACCAGGAATTTTCAGTTGAAGAAATGGAGAAGTGTGCAGAGGAGGGAAAAAAAAAAAGCAGTAGAAATTCAGAGCAAAACAACAGAAAAATGAAGAAAGGGACATCGTGGTTTTGGGTGTACATTTCTGAAAAAAATATGCAAATGACAGAAGAGAAAATCCATTAATGACCCTAATACTTTCAGTGATTTTCTGTGAGCGCATTAAGGAAAACTGCAAGTTGCAAAAAAATCACTTTAGAAACTGGTTTCTTTTTCCAGTGTTGGTTATAGAAATACTACAAATAGAATGGAAATGCTAGGGTTCTCATTCAGACACCAGCACCCAGACTGGTGTCTTTACTGGCTCTGAATTCTGGAAAAAAACTAAGGGGCATTCTCTAAATATAACCTACATGTCTTACATGCACAGCACAAAGCTGTTTAAGACGTGTTTTCACCGTCTGCTTAGCTGGTGCGCTTCTTCTGGCCTTTGCATTGTTCTGGAGAGAGGAGAAAATAATAACCATGACGAGAGAATGCTCAGTTATCACCTAATTTTATGCGTTTGCGATACCTTTTGTGCAGATTGTCATTCAGCTGTCATCGCCAGCTGAAAGCAGCGGCTTTGATGATGATGACATGGAATCAGGTGATAATGGATTTCCAGGGGATGCTGATGAGGGAGAAGTTGCTTTCTCGAGCTGGCCTGAAATAGCGGTATGTTACTCTCGGGTTTGCACCTGACAATAGAGAAATGCCTATTGTAATAGGAACTCTTCATAAATTACACTAATTCTATAGCAATTAATTTGTCTTTTAACACATTTCTCTCACTTCTATTTCTTGTGGCCCTGTGGAGGATTTGCACTAAGTTGATGGGATGTGGGTGGGCACTCCAAATTCGTCCTTAACCAGCCGCCACTCCCAACTCAGAATGTATTTGTATTGTTTGAGTTTTTTTCATTTCAGTTTAATTGCACGCTGCACCAGCCAGAGGATGACAGAGGCATGTTCTGGCCTCCTGAGCCACACATCACCAATGTGACCTTCAACATGGAGCTGTACAAAACAGACCTGTTCCTCGCTCCCTCCCAGGGACTCTTCTCTGTTGCTGAGAATGGGCCAATATATGTAGAGGTAACAAACTGAAAAAAGCTTTCAAACTAACGGAAATATTTTGCAAGGCCGTGCAGCAGAGCCAGATCTGTTCTCATCAGTTGAAAGGTCTCATTGTGCAGTTGCTTTAGCCAGACAGGTAGGTGCTTTGGTGGCTGCAGAGAACAGAAACCATGGGGTAAGAATCAGGACAATGTTTTGGGTCAAAACGAAAGGATTCCTGCAAAATAAATGAATTTAACTACAAGGTAAATTGGTCATTCTTGCCAAATCTGCTTTTCTCTGCAGAACTTAAAGGTGGTCTCTGAGCTCTTGCTCTGAACTGGCATTTCCTGATGAAGACTTCAGGGCCTATTTTATTGAGTAATGTGGCTGAACCTCATCTGAAAGATGCAGACATGCAAAAAATTATTACAAGTGTCTGTTTTCCATATGCTAGTGTTCTCGGGTTACACAGTTAATATAGATTCTGATCTCTCTGTGATCCACTTAGACCAGTTACATTCCTTTTGAATGCTATCACACAAGATCCAACAACTTTAGATAAATAAGACCAGCAAAGACAACAGCCAGGTACCCTTGTCTTCAGATGCATTTTGGACCTGGTAATATTTCCAGGTGTTGCGAAGTTGCTTGTGAAATCTGGGGAATTTCAAACCAATTCAGTCAGTGTTTCTAAAGGTAGTCACGTGACCAGATTTTTGCGTTTTTTAAATAAAGGTATGGATTAATAAATACAACATTGGCAATGAAGTAGTATCACTAGTTTATAGATGAGCGAATCACGAGTGGTGAGCTAGGGGCTTGTAAGACCAGGAAAATGAATATATTGACCGAAGCAGTGCTGTTCCATGTTTCTCCGGCCCAAATTAGTTCCTCTTTGTTGAGCCCATGCCGCACATGGTAAGTGTAGTGGCCCATTTGAGATTGGTGCAGTTTTCTTCATTGTTTCAGTGTGCTGTGTCTCTTCCTCATTCTCTACCCGGTGAAAAGTACTTGAGACAATTGAAGCAAAAAGAAAGCGTGTCACCCTCAGTTAAGAATACGTTTATAAAGGACACGTTATTTTTTTCATTTGGATAAAACTGTCTGCTTCCTTCAGCGATCTGGGATGAATCCCCCGGCTGTGAGCTCTTTGAATTTGTCTGGTTCTGGAGCTGGAACTGTTTATTCAGACAGATGTTCTGATTTCTTCATCACCTGTCCTGGCAGAAGCCTTTTTTTTCTGTTTCTCCTTCTTGCACAGTGGAAAATCTGTATCTGTTTTGAACTTCTATGACTCCCTTTTTAGCTGACACAGATTTTTTTCAGATTTTTTTCATTTTTGTTTCTGTTTTGCTTTTGTTATTAATAAGTATATTTTTGTTTTTTGGTCCATAAATTGCTTAGGTCATAATCTGTAAGAACTCGATACCTCCCTTTTCCTTCTCTGCTAAAAATGTTTTTTGTGTTTGAATCTTTTGGCTTTTTTCCTTTGTTTCTCTACTGTCGTTTTCTTATCATATTTTGGTCTCCTTTTCCTCTTAGTTCTCTTCTTTCCTTGAGATATCATTCATCCTTTTATTTTCCTGATGGTATTTCATGATACTGTAGTATGCCTGTCCTCCGTGCCATAATCTCTTTTTTAACTAGTTTACACCATCAGCTTGTTTATCTGTCAGTATCTGTGGCTTGACTTTCATTCATCCGTCCTTATTTCTGTTCTTTTTAGAAGATGGTCGTTCTTGCTTAGATGCTACAGCACATCCCTTCATCTCTAATTTGATTGCTGCTCACATAAGGGAGAGAAAAAATGAGAAGTGCCTTTATTCACTGCACAACTTACAGCATCCAAAAATTTCTGTATAGAGCACAGGAAAATTTGGCAGGGTCTTCCTTAAATATACATGCAGCACGTAAGGATTAAATACACATTTAAGGCACATTTCTTCTAAGAACGAAATTATTTCTTGTGGAACTGTTTTCATCAGGCAGTGTTAATGGTTAGGCACATCACTTCTGTTGTTTATTAAGAGCAACATGCTTCATTTGTTACAAATTCCATTTACATTTTTTTTCCTAATTATTCTGTAGAATTTGTTGTCTGCATTCCAGTCCAGCTGAACAACATCAGGGCCCAGGAAGTTTGCAGTCTTCATTATTTTTCATAAAAGAATATGAATTTCAGACTTACAGTAAACTAAATGGATCATTTCACAAGAAATTAGGGCTTTTTAGGAGCCTCCCCCACCCCCCCAGTTCAGGAATGCCACCCACACGTCAGACCATGACCTCTTTTCTGCCTCTGCATTCCTCTCCTGGCTGGGGGTGTTTCTCTGTTGTGTCTGTTGCTTTTTTTTTTCCTTTTTCATTAAAGTTTCAAAGAGATACAATGAGGTGGAATTAATAATTGACTTCCATACAGCTTTATTATAGTCTGTGTGTCTAAGGAAAGCAGTGCCATCTGAGGTGGCATTCGCAGTCATTAACTACGTGTCTGATCTGGACTGGGTTTTTCTGCTGCTTTCGGAAAGATAAGGGATTGCTGTATTTATGCACGGTTTTGCTATTAAACAGCTGCTGGTCTTGAAACCAAAGATTTTCTGTCTCTCACTTTGACAGTCTACCCGTAACATTTAGCCTTCAAAATAGTTCAGATTGGAAGTGGCACTGGAAAACTGCTTAAAAAACTGTTGATAATGTTAATGAAATGTGAACTAAAAATGTCATTTCTGAGATCTCACCATCTCTCTCTTTTTACTGCAGGTGTCCGTGACTAAAGCTGACAGATCCTTGGGCTTTGCCATTCAAACATGCTTTGTTTCCCCGTTTTCAAATCCAGATAGAATGTCTGACTACACCATTATAGAAAACATTTGTCCTAAAGATGAATCTGTTAAATTCTACAGCATTGAGAAGGTGAACTTTCCAATACCACATGCACAGAAGGACAAAAAAAGATTTAGCTTTGTGTTTAAACCAATGTTCAACATCTCACTGCTATTTCTTCACTGCGAGTTGACTTTGTGTACAAATAAAGACAAAGATACTCAAGGACTGCCAAAGGTCAGTAATTTATTAAAGTCTAAACTTCTGATTTAGGTGAAAATAAGATATTTTTTTCATCTGAACTTTGAAGTGAATAAACTGTTTTCTATGGAATTGATGTGATGAACACGATATTTCTAGGCTCAAGATTTTAATAGATAAGAGTTATGATGCTATGCATTTTGACTGCATAATGTTACAGTTACTGTTTACATTTCATTAGGTGGTTACGTGGCATAAATAGAAATTGCTTTTTATTACGCAAGTGGTTCAGATTTATCTTTGCTATCAATATCCAAACCACAAACAACATTAGCTTTCGTTTCCAAAGACATGCGTAATATCAGATAACTGATTGTTACAAAAGAGAATTACCAGATTTTGCTTTATAACTAATGGAAATGGCTGTAAATTAGTTTTTAAAGAATGTGTTCTAAGAATTTGGAATTTATTTTTACTTTGGGGTTTATGCACATCCCCCTTAAAATGTGGGGTTTTTTAAAGATGATTTGTTATTGTTGATCAGCATATGTGTTGGTGGCCACAGTTTTGGCTGTCAGATTTTTAGAAAACATTTATCCTAAGATCAAATAGTTACTATTACTGAATTTCAATAGTAACACCTCTTAAAGGTTAGGGGATCCTTAATGAAGGCAAATGTTGTGTCCTGAAGCACAGCTAAGAATTATCTTTGCCAGTACATTACACAGGGGTTGTTTGGAGGTATTCTTCTCTTTTTTCAGTAGATAATATTTACCAAAATATTTACCAAAAACTGATAATGAGGAAACTGTGCAGCTGGCACAGCTGTCCTGGCAGGCAAGTGACTCTGGCCTCACACACTGTTTTTTCCACCTGCAGTGCATCCCTCCTGATGAAGCTTGCACCTCTCTCAATGTGGATATGATCTTGGCCATGATGCACAACAAGAAAACCTTCACCAAGCCCCTTGTGGTAATAACACATGAAGGAAAAACAGAAGGTATGAAAATGAGCTTGAACTGTTTAATAAAGCCATATATATTATATTGTGTAACATACAACTGCTTGAAATCAGGGAGTACTCCAAGCTTGTGGCATTGTATAATCTTGTGGCGATACTGTGTTTGTAAGGTATTATTTGTTTAAACATTTCCCTGGCAGCAATCATCACGGCAGTTCATTGCCATTTTTTAACTGTCTTTATTCGTCTCTGGACATGTGGTTTTGCCAGGAATACTGTACTACACAACAATATGGGTTTCAGAAGTATGAATATAGCAGTAGCTCTTCCAGCAACTTCTTGTTGCCCAGAGATCAAAGGCAGTGCTCTGCTCTCTGCTGTATCATTTCTTTCTTGTGCTTGTATATATATATTTAGGAATTTCTTGTAGATATATATATTTAGGAATTGCTTGTAGATGTATATTTAGGAATAACAACAATGGAATTACAAAGTCTTGAAGACGCTAAAGCCTGATAAGTTTGTAAAGAAATGGGGTGGCCACCGGAGAGATGCTCATTAGGCTGTAAAACTATTAAGAGCAAAAGATGAGCTGCACAAACGTATTTTAGCTCCGCGCTGGTGGGGCTTGTTTGATTATGTAATCTTTATGGAAAAAAGCCATGAGTGTGGCTAGTAACTGGTTGAAGGAGTTCGAAAGACTGAAGAGCGTTACGAGATAATGCCGAACGGCATGATGAGACTGTACTCTAGCCGAAGAACATGCCCCGTGAGTGATGGGAAATAAGAACTGTTTTCACAGTTTCACTTAATTTGAAAGTTCTCAGTGAATCCCTCTGACAACAGCATCAGTCATGTTTTGATGCATTCATAGAAGAAAATATATATGTGCACTATTTTTTCTTTTTGTATTAGCACGGGAGTTTAATCAGAAGCTTTGGTGGCTTCACGTGCACATCAAAATCTTCCAGTTGTGTCCAAAGGCTGTTTGACCTTTGGAATGCTTTTGAGGGAGCGTCAAAAGGATGGGGATCAGAAGTCCATTAACCTTTGTTGTACAGTGAGTGCTTTTTAGTCTTCAAACAATTTAAAGTACAATACAGCATTTCTAGGGAACATAAGCAACAACTGTTTCTGTTGAATTATGCAAGTCAGGTCATGGTTGGGTTTTTTTTACAAATTTATTAATACAGATCAAATCCACTATGATCTAAAGGCAAGTATTTGATGTGTCAAAGTGGTACATTTAAAGCTGTGCTTTGGACATAATTCTGGGCTTTTTCTTTTTGCAAAGCTCTTATTTTACTTTTTTTTTCCAGTGGTTATTCTATTGTGAATGAGTAAATCCTGGAACTGAAGTTCAGTTTTCAATAGACAGACTCGTACTCTGAGCTCTCTTGCCCTTCCGATGTGTGGAGCATTGTGCGCAGCTCCCATCTTGGGCTCCACTCAGAATGTTGTCTTTGTCAGAGGCACAAGGTCTTAGTGTGCAAAGATGAGCTAAATTTATAAAGATTAGTTACAAGACAACAGTGTGATAGAGTATTTTGTTGCATTGTGAGTGATTTAGTCTAATTGTGGGATGTTTGGTGGAAATCTCCCCAGTGTATCACAGCTTTCAGGCATAATACAAAGTGGTGCATGAACAACGTAGCTTTGTTGGTATGCAGTTGTTCTGCAAGGAATCTAGCAACCCCTTTTTAAAAGCCAGATGCCATTGTTGGCCAATACGTGAACCTAAGATACGAGGAGAAATTATATTGCATTACTGAAAAGGAGAATTTGCATCTCAGAGGTGGCGTTCTTCATTTTCTTTCATGTGAGCAGGCCAGCTTTCATTGTTGTAAAGCATATTGCATGAGTTACTGCCATTGGATCTGCTCCCCAAGCTAAACGTAGAAGTCACGCCCTTGACACTTCAAAAGTCAGAACACACTGGTCATTGCAAAAGTGTCACTTTTTTTTCTTCAGGTGTAAGCTTATGACTGTCATTGACTGTAACAGAAATCACAACTGTGTATCTAAATGAGAATAACTCTTCCTCCCCTCCTAATTTTATTAGTTATTTACAAGCTCAGTTGCTTACATTATTGCAGTAGATGCCAGTGGAAATGTCTGAAACCTAACTTCAAGCCACATTCTTTACCTTTGCATTCCTGCATTTCACACACGTGCTCTCCCCCACTTCAGTGAAAGGCATATGGATGGCCATTTAAATGCTAGAAAATACTTTTTCTTCTGTCTCATTGCTTAGATTTTTGCTAAGTGTGGAAACTTTATATTATTACTTCTACAGCAAAAGGAAATAAGGTCATAGAATGGAGGTCAAGTGAGCAGCTAACGAGTGCTGCTATCATGATAATTTCTAAAGGCTGGCTGCTGATGTTTTTAAATTAGATGCTTTTCCTGGACCTCAAGGATTCGCACTGCTTCTGTGTTGCTTTGAGCAAACCACATTAAAATACATGTAAGAACTGGAGGAGTGGGGAGAATTGATAATGGACTACACAGCCTATCATTAATTAGCAGACTTTATATTCTCTGTAGAGAAGCCAATGACAGAATAAGCATGGAAAATTCATTCTCCTCTCAGCTCAGAAGGCATTTTATTGGCAGTTGGGATATGCTAGTGGAGTGTTTGGACAATCTGATAGTGCCCTTACCCATGTTTGTACTGTTCAGTGCTCCTTGGTTTCAGTCCAGCCCTCCTCACAAATCTTGCATTCAGTTATGCTTTTGCTGTTAAGTGCGCCTGACGACTTTCCAGCTTATTTGTGCATGCACACACCCCCCCCACCTCTCTCTGCTCTCACCTGTTTCCTACTACTGTTCCACCTGTTTCCTGCCATCCTGCCAAGAGTGACCTGGAAGAGATACTGATGTGTTAGAACAAGTAACAATAATGCATTTTTAAGAAGAAAATGCTTTTTTGGATATTGTAGGCACGTGTGTCTCAGAGCATAATGATCTTGTAGGATATTGCTGGCAGTTTAGTTCTGCCATTTGGGTTTTAAGAAGTTAGAGGCTGTAGTCTTGGTTTAAGAATACTTTAAATAAAGATATTTATTTTCCATGTTTTTGAGTCACTATGTTTACATAGCAATTAAACTTTGTTTTTCAGTTGCTAAAGATGCAAAAACAAGTATTGGGGCACCGTCTTGTCAAATCCTTTTATAGCTGTTGCACTGAACATACTCAGATAGGCCAGAATTGAAATGAGATCCCCAGGTTACTGGGCAATCCAGAAGCAAACTGCAGCTAACCAAACAGGTCCTCAGCTCTGAAGCCAGAATCTCTGGCTCTTCTGCTTGAGGTGACATTTTTGGAGAAAGATAAGAGAAGCCAGTGAAGCAAAAGAAGGGAAAATTCTTTGGTTTTTAACATGTGTTTACTTGTGTCTTTCTGTTACATGCTGATAATGATGATGATATTTGATATACTTGCCAAGAATAATAGCTTTGATAGAATAGCTGTGATCTTTTATTTCCTATATATAATTAAAAAAACAAAACAAAAAAACCACACAACTTCCAAGACAGAATACCAAGGAGGACTTAGGAAAATGTTTGAATCAACACATATTCATGCAATTTGGACAAAGCAGGGTGTATCATGCCATAACACTGACTTATCTTTAGAGGTGATGGTCAGTGCTTGGTGGGTTTTTTGGGTTTGGGGGGTTTTTTTTGTGATTTAGCACGCTGGTATCTCATGTTTGTGATTAACGAGTAGTCAGATGAATGTAATAACCTTAAACCAGCCTTTGCAATCTGTGCTCTTGAAGAGCACCACATAGGGATAACCAGAATCACCACAGGTCAGACCTGGTGGCATCTTGGGTGGGAAAGGTTGCAGTGCACTTGCCAGCAAAATGTACGTTGCATGAGCTATACTGCAGGTATGTTCCTCCGAGGAATGATTAATATATGAATAGAATTTTTCTGAGCTGAGCAAGATTACTGAATTTGGAATGGTTTTCCTGAAGTTCCTGGGTTGTAAGAATTACAATTAACATCTTTCTGTCAGGTCAGATCCTCAAGTTTGCGTGCATAGTTTGTAGGCTGTGTGTGGAACTCTGCCTGATTAATGTTTTGTGGTTTTGGTTTTGTTTTTTTTAGATTTAGATCCTTCCCTTCCAAAACCAAATGTGAGACAGCCACGTAAGTAACTCTTGAACCAATCTCTGTTAAGCCTTAAAATGTTTGTCTAGAAATTATTAGATCAATGAAGAAAATTATCCTCAAGTTTTCTGTGTGTGTGTGTGAAATTCTGGGACAGAACAGAATTCTGGCTGTATTGCTTATTGAGAGATTCCCATCAGCATTTAGAGAGAAGGGCTGTGACCTTTTGCACATGTGAAAATCAAATTTGGGAAAACACCATTGAGAGTCTCAGCCTTAGCAAGTTCAGTTGCGGGGGGAGGTGTGTGTTTGTATTATTTCCCCCTCCTTGGCTGAGGCCACTGCTTCTCCGTACCAGGGTCTCAGCAGCAATGCCATCTTAGGGAGCTGCTGTGTCCTACTCCATGCCTCACTCCTACCCTGCACTGCAGCTGGCCACATCCAGCCATCTGGCACCAGCACTTACAGGTCGTGCAGTAGATGAGATCACTGACTTGAGACGGAGTAACTTCTTTTGTTTTTTCTGTTGTCTTGGTGTAGTGAATTAACCAGGGTCACTTACTGACCCACGAAGGGAAGACAAAGAGAGAAGCGGCACTAGAAGACAATAATAAACAGGAAGATGAAGATGATTTGTAGCCAAAACCAAGTATGAATGGAGAAAAGGGAAGATTAGAAGAGGAAGTGCAAAGAAGCGTTTTTTCCTCTGCTCCTGTCCCTATGTCTTTGGGACTAAATTTGCTCAGAATAGCAAGGGGAATAAGAAGTTATCCTTCTGCCACTTCAGCTTCCATATGACTTTCTCCTTTCCCCTGAGTTTCCTCCTAAGAGGAGAGGACATTGCCTGGTGCCTTGTGGAAAAAATAGTTGAGTTTAGGAGAGTCTTTTCTGTTTGCATTTAAAATGACCAGAGGCGACCAAAGGAATCAGAAATAGTCTCGTAGAAGAAAGAAGAGAAAAACCTTCTAAGCCACTGTCTGTCAGGTGTTGCATATACAAACTTGATCGCTGGCACCCCGAAATGGGTCCTGAAGACCCTTGCCAACAGGGGCTGCTGGAGAAGACATTTGTCAAAAGGGGAATGGCCCTGAGGATCTCAGGAGCTGTTGGGCTGGGGGATGTCCATAGGGACATCTGCTGGTTGCAGGAACGTGTAAAGTGAGGGTGTTGGTTGCATTCTGAGAACTGAAAATCCACTGAAGGATGCTACTGAGAAGATCCAGTCAGTTCATTTCCTGGCCAGCTTAGTCAGTAAAATGTTATTCACTGGCCTAAGCCATTTTGTGCACTGGGAGACATTAAAAATACTGAAACTAGAAATCAATTTTGTAAGAAACAGCTTCCCGAAATGATTGCTTATTATTTTATAGTCAGTCCAAAAGGACTGATTATTATTTTCTGAAGTATTTCTAATCACCAAAAATCACAAAAGCTGAAAGTTTCTCTGTTTGCATGGTTTAACACTGGGGGGCAACACATATGGAACCAGATGCTGTGGTTCCTGCAAAAGGGCCTCTCCCCTCAAAAGTGATTTGCGTGTGTGTGTGGTTCTATTTTTGTGTTCTGGAATTAATTTCAGTTATTGAAAGCATTGCCAAATGTGAAAAACAATTGTTTCTATTTATGTTTTCGCTGACTTTTTGCTGGCATTTCTTCCCTCTTTACAGCAGTTCCGTTCTCCACCTAGATTTCAGACTGAACTTGCAGGAGATGTAGGGGAAAGTTTGCTTGAATGTTAGGGTATTTAAATGAAAAGCACTTTTTGCCAAAAATCTCAGCCTTTTTAAAACACATTTTTAAGCTAAATGGATATTTAATTGCAAGCGAGTTATTAACAGCCAACCGAAAGTGCTTAATTTTTGCAACGTTTTCCAGATTTGGGTGTGCTGAGCTGGGGTTTTGCTTTGTGATGTGGAACAGTTGGTTGGACTGAAGCCAGTCTCTGAAAGCATCACTTTTATTTCCTTGATGCAAATCTGCTAGTCCGTTCCTTAAAATGGTGGTTAATTAACTATGAATTTTTAAAAAAACTCTTCCATGAAAGTGTAAGGGTGAATTTTTGCAAAACACTGTTTGCTACTGAAAATAAAAAGTCCTTGTTATGTGTGTTTAACTTGTAGCTGTGTTCTACGGTCTGGACACGCTGACTGTGGTGGGCATTGCCTTTGCAGCGTTTGTGATTGGAGCCCTGCTAACAGGAGCACTCTGGTTTATCTACTCTCACACGGGTAAGTATGAGGGCTCTTACAGACCTCAGTGCAGATCATGCTGCAGGAAACGTGGTGAACTCTTGCAAGGTGGGAGGAAAGGGGAGGGGGGCCGGCAATGGCTATCCGGGACTTTCTTTCCTGCTCTCTGTTCTTATTAGGGTGTTTTCCAGCAACTCCTCCCTTGAGCCTGTTGGTGCGTATCAGCAGATTGATACCCACCCTTCCCTGAAGGGAGGTGTTACGTGTTATGAACATGATTTAAAATTTACTAAAATAATTTTAAACGCGAATCTTGAAAACTCACCTGGGACATGAGTAAAACTGACTATTCCTGGCTTGTGCATTATCATTAGTAGCATCTCTGTATTTCAAATTTAGTTAATATTTCAGTTAATGGATCCCTTTTGCTTCCCATACTCCTTTTTTTCAGAATTTTTTGCAGTTACTAAATTAGGCTGATGTGACTGGGAATGTGATGTGATCAGCACAAGGAGTGGTCCAAATAGCTAAGAGAATGCTGTATTTACATAGACATACTCGGAATATAACTAGACTTGGAAATGTTTCTTGGGCCTTGATTGCATAGAATTTTTGCCCTAATTATTTATTCCTCCGTTCTTCAACTGTTACATTAAATTGGAAGAATCCGTGTGTAATCTCAATAGCGTCCAACCAAATTACCAGGAATGTGCTTAAATTGGTGCAACTTTTATGCATAGATAGGTTTTTAGTATTTCCTCAGAATTTTTTTCCATACTAAACTAACTTAGCAGAAATATAATACTGTATTGGAAGAGGAGGGAGTTTTGGGAGCTTTTTGTTGCACATAATCTGCAAGGTGGTACAAAGACTGGACACTGATCGGGCCTTGATTTTCAGCCTCTGACCTTATCTGCTATGGATTACGGAGTATCTCAGGATCGCTACAGCGTTTCTGGACTCCAGCTACTTCCACTTTTGACCTCGCCAGACCCTGCTAGGATCTCTGGGAGGTGGGGAGAATGTGAGGTCAATTACTCCAAACCTGTGCAGCTCTGGAGCACTGGGATTCTCCCGTAACCCGCTGCAGGGTTCTTTCAGTGTCTAAAACCTCATGGAAGCTGTTTAGGAGTGAGAATCCGGCCCTGTCAGGTCAGAGCTTCTGTAAATATGACCCAGGAGCTTATGTTAATTTGGAAAAAAAAACTGTGGGTTTTTTTCCAGTTGGCAGTACAAATTTGTGTAAGCAGTTTAATACTTCTCAATGCATCAGCTGTATATGAAGCTTGTTTGGAATTGAGGCAAATGTGGAAAATTTAAAGGTTGTGCTAATATGTATAAATAGTATAATTCTGCCGCATATACTACTGAAACATTGTGAAAGAAAAGTAAGTGCAATTTCAATGAGTAAATGTGTAAGTTGAGAAGATAATTTCCAAATAGGTAGCCTTTATTCACAAAAAATTGAAACAATTGATAAATTAATATCGTTGGTCCTGCATTTGTGGATGTTCAATCTCTGTTCATACACAGAACCATCTAGAGATGCATGTTGTGTGTCAGCAGTCAAGGAACACTGGGAAGCCAACATGATAAATCCTTCAGCAACAATAGGACTTGGACCAATCCCATTAAAAGAATTATATTAACAAAGTGCATCAGTCATAGTGACCGTGTACAAGTAGTGGAGGGGGCAGCTGCTCTGGCTCTGTAGTTGAGAGATGAAAATAACTGGAAGAAAAGGCCAGACAAGAAGTAAAAAAGGAGAAGAAAACGAAGGGGACATTGTATCTCATCAGATCAGAGAATCACAGAAACGAAAAACAATATCTGTGAAGTAATCTGGTTCAGATTTTCAAAGGATTGTGAAAGTGAACCTGTGTTCCTGTGCACATGACTTTTCTGTGCATAACGTCTTGTATCTACAAAGCACAATTTGCGGCACAGTGCAGTGAAGGCTCTGGCAGGGACAGCCTCTTAGAAGATGACTGCTGTGGCAGACAAGATAATCCAGCTGCAGTGGAAACATTTTAGAGCTGGCTGCAGACTTTTATTTAAAAAAAGGAGGGGGGAAAAAAAGATAATCTAAATTTCATCTACAGAGTGACTGTCTTTTGCCATTAGAGAATTCATGCACTGCTGAATTGTGTTCTGAAATCGCACCATTTGTTGCAAGTAGCCCTGGGTTTCTAACACATGATTTAGACCAAAGGTTGGAAAATATGAGTTCATTCTAAAACTGTGTTTTGGTGATATTCCGAGCACGGACAAAAGCTACTGCTGGTGAAGAATGTGCTTTAAAATGCTCTAGATTGTCTGCAACAGTTCAGCATGGAGTACAGATGTCCTAAGATACACAGGCAGTAGAGGAAGAGAGGAAGGGGGAAGCTAGGATTATGGCAATGGAGGAGCAGTTCTAGCTGACTTTTCTGCAAAGGACTCCATACTTTTGATCCTTTCTCCAGTTGGTTAAAGGACGTGAAAGGTGGCTGAAAGCTTTCCATAGCGGTGTTGGTTCTGCCCAGAGAGGACCCAATAACAAAGGGAAGGTAGCAGAGATTTGCCACAATTTGCCCAATTTACCTGGGAGGCTCATGAAGAAGCAAAAATCTTGTGGTATAGACGGATGCAGAAACCCTTCAAAATTTAACGATGTAAATACCTGCCAGTGAAACATCTGCCTTAATAGGGATAATTGACTGTGTTTAGGAAGGGACATGCACAAGTCTCATTAGTTAATGAGGCTGCTAAACCAAGTAAAATGAATGCTGTGTTACAGAGAATATCAGTTGCTTCATTCACTTAGAAAGCGTGCTTTCCTTCTTCTCCAGGCAGTGTTGGAAGTTAACAGGATAAAATGTTCCAAAATCTGAGAAGTTAAAAGCGTCCCTCCTCCCCCACTTCTCCCTTTTTTATGGGATCTGATTTAAAATAAACTGACATAGCAACCAATTATATTTGGCAAATGGAGATAGAAAAGCAAACATTCAGACTTCCTGGACAGGGAGTACAACTGGCAGCTTTCCTAAGTGTGAATAATAAAGAGCATGCTGTTGCATTCAGATGGGTAAAAGCTTGTTTACTGTCAATAGATGAGACATGTCCAATTCGAGCAGTTCTGGTTCGGTAACATGAGATGCATGAAGCTGTTTACATGAGAGAGACAGATGGGGAATGCCTCTTCAGTGATAATTTACATTTCTCTACATCCTTTTCATGAATATTCTTAAAAATAATTTGCTACAGATTAGCTAGGTGTTGAGGAAATAAAACGTAGGAAAAATCAGCCAGTCCAAATGTAGCTGCTAGTCTGTGTTCATAATGTCACTGTGATTTGGATTTTTTTTCGTTCAGGACATAGAGACTTTGTTATAGTCCCACAGGAGATTGTGGTGTATCAGAGTTGGTCGTGCTCTAGAAATGAGGTGCTGCAGAGGCAACTGAATTACAGCAGGGGGAAGGGGGGTCCCATCCCAAACCGAAGGGAAGGTGCCTCCGAAGATGCTTTCCAGAGGAGCCGGGAGGAGTGGAGCAAGCTGTTGGGCTCGCACGGGGACTCCGGCACTGCGCCTGCCACTTCGCCATAAAATAAAAACAGCATGTGTTTAGCTTATAAGTGAATTTATGGTTAAACGCGTACAGATTGTATTGCCGTGCTGAGGCTGACGCAGAGCTGTGTGCAGTCATGTGGTTTGTGAGACGGGTGACAGCCGAGCTGGAAGGAGGGCGGCCGGGGGCCCGGCCAGGGGAGCGGGGCGGCCACCGTGGCTTCTCCGGGCCCTGTCGCGGGCCGGGCGCCACCGGCTTGCTGTTTGCTGATGTTTGTGTTCCTGTGTTTTGCTTTAATGAAAGGGAGTTTGCTTATCACTGCCTTTATAAATATCTCCTGTAGTAGAAAAGGAAGGAAGACTTGTACACAAACAACTGGAGGAGAAGGGAGCAAGTCGGGAGGGGAAAACATCCAAACAAGGCTTATGAAAGCTTTTACAGCACCATGACACAGACATTGATTTTTATACAGTTTATTCTGATGGGCTGCAAAGCTGTTTCCAGTGCAAGTTAGAGCTGAAGCACATTTTGTTTGCAGATGGCTGGGGGTAGATTCTGACCTGCTGCGTGTGAGCAGAAATCTGCCGCTCGTGGATGAGTTGTGCAGTAGATGAGTTGCACAGTGATTTCTTACGCTGGGAAAAAGAGAGTCAAAATCTGCTCACAAGAGTAAATGCTGGACTTAGTGCTGAATTCAAGAGTGAGATCCTGACCCTCTTTTTAAACGTTTCATTGGCCTCCTGGGTGATGTGGTTTAGTGGTTTAGTTTGTTGTTTTTCTGTCCTGTCCCATCCTTTCGTTCCTCCCCATTCCTAAAGCAGTGGGGTGTAAGGCAAGATCTGTGCGTTGTGGGGCCTTATGTGCACTTAGAGCTGCAGCGTGAGCTAGCAGCAAACCCGCTGGTTTCTATTACAAAGAGCACTTGCAGCCTCTGCTGTGAGAAATCCTCAGACCTCCCTTGTTTGCAGCAGACCTCTGAATACTGAGCAGCCTGCAGAAGGACATTTTCTGGCCCGAGACAGAAAGTGTTAAAGGCACACTTCCTCTCCGGCCGCATTCCGGAGGAGCTCCGGGCTCTGGCAGCTGGGCAGCAGCACACGGGGCATGGGGATGTGCCAGAGCAGCTCCTGTGGGAGGAAGCTGGCTCGTCCCAGCTCTGTAACCCTCTGGATGCAGGCTGTGCCTCTGGCTTTCAACCTGTCACCGAAGCAATCACTGGGGAGCAGGAGCACTACCAAATCCTGAGCAGGGAAGAAAAATTGGACTCTGCAGACCTGGTTCGTGGTGTCAGGTTTCGGATAACTTAGGGCAATGTGAAGCAGGAGATCTGCATTGCTATAAACTCATGAGGCAGGAGATGTTACCAGCCTTTGATTTTTCCCAGTTGTTCCTGCCCATGATCCGGCAAAACATTTCCGTCTTGCTGCTTTGCTGGGAAAGCAGCCGTGCCGGTGCTGGCTGCCACCGTTGGTCTGCTGCTCAAGCAGCAGCACTCTGTCCGTGTCTCTGTCCTGAGACCACGGTTTCACATCCTGAGAGATGTGCTCAAGGGAGGGGACAGCTACAGTGCACGATATATAAACTTAGTCTTGCCATCTGTTTTGAAGAGGCTATTTTTTAATATTACTAAGGTTGCAGATTGGAGCACAGTAACTTAAAAAATGCATCAGTTACGGTTTCCTACATGGCCTCATTATGATCTTTTGGGCATTCACATAACGGTGCGATTTTTACTTCCGTGCTAGTTGAGAGCTGGATTTTTTCCATAGCATCCCAGCCACAGGTGCAGAAGGCGTGTGAGGAGAGCAGGCAAATCTAAATTCTATGAGGAGCCATAAATCTGGCTTTAACTCCTAGTGCTTGATTTGGCAATCCAAAAAACAAAGGGCTTTTAATTTATCATCAGTAAACAATTAACAAGAAACGGTGAGACTTGTTCCCACTACAGGTGCTGTACATACATAGGTACAGTGCTGTACATACTGTGGTAGCTATAGGGGAGCTTCCTGCATGTTATATTCGGAGTAAATCAAGTAAAGCTTGCAAGGTAGCCTGTTGTTTTTCTACACAAAGAAAACTGGCCATATCTCAGGATATGTGGTATCCAGCTGACTGAGGAACATTGTCTTCAGCTCTGCTTTTAGTAAATATGCTGCTCTATAAACTGGCATTAAAACGAAAGCCTACATTTCATTGGCCTTTTTCCATGAAACAGCAAAGCTGTAAAGTGGTCCGAGTCATCTAATGGGGACCCATTTGAGTGACAGCTGACAACAGATGGACAGTGTCTGTCTTGGCAGTTTCCATCAGCTGCTTTTAAAACGCTTAAGAAAACAGCAGTGTTATTTTCCCCATGTGCATAGCAATGCCAAGGTGCCAAAGTGCAGTCACATTTTCAACAGTACTGTTTGAGGTCTGTCACCCAAGATATTCATTGCATGGAAATACAAACCAGCAGAAGAGGAAGATTGGGAAGGAACGGATGATTAATTTTTTTTTTCTATGACAACTAACACTTTCAATTTCCCTTCTCCCAACCCCCCTTTTTCTCTCCCCTTTCCCCCAGGGGAAACAGCGGGAAGGCAGCAGGTCCCTACATCCCCACCAGCCTCGGAGAACAGCAGTGCAGCGCACAGCATTGGCAGCACGCAGAGCACCCCCTGTTCCAGCAGCAGTGCCACCTAACCGTGGGGGGAACGCGCCTGGGGAGCAGCATGGCAGTGCAGAGAGGTTCAAAGGACTGTGTGTGGACACCAGCTTTTGAAAGTTAGAAGGACTGGTTTGGTTGCTTTTGTAAAAAAAAAAAAAAAAAAAAAATGAGGAGAGATTTTTCTACAGGAAAAAACAAAACTAAAAAAAGACTGATTTTCTTTTGGGGAAGCCACTGTGTGTGTGAGTGTGTATATGTGCACACAATGCATGGGTAAACACAGCCTGTTGGATCTTCTATAGCATGTTTTGCTACATGTGACAAAGCTACTAATGTTACAGTACTGCAACCTGTTCTAGGGGTCCGTGGACCCTCAATGTGAAATCTATGCCAGTTTGGAAAAATGCTGCTTTGTCTATACGACTTTTTTCTTTCCCTAAACCTTCTCATTGACACAAGGTATTCATTAAGGGAATTCAACAAGATAAGCAGAGCAAAGATGATCTTAGGTCAAAGGATTTCTGTTTGTCTAAGCAAGAAAGCCTCAAGGTCAGATCCCTTTGGTTAATAACATTTTATTACTTCAGCTATGTTTAGCCACTTTTGAGTAAACTTTTTTTTGTTGTTGTTGTTAAGCTTATAGCTACAGCATCTCATTTGCTTTCCTGCTGTGTTTGCAGCTTCAGGTTTATTCCAGGTATTTTTGTTTTAATATGCATTGATTTGCTAATTGGAGAAGAGCACACTCTAACATTCCCTTTCTTGTTCTCTGGGCCAAAGCTCTTAATAAGAGATTTTTTTAAAATCTACTATACCAAATAAAGGCACACACAAACCTTAAGACAAATAATGTTCTTGTGCACTAACATAGATGTGTGTGTACCTTTTAATGGCAATGCCTTTATGCAAATAGACGTATACTGAAGTATACAGAGCCTAACTTGCCACTTTAACAATTGGGAAATTAGATCAGTGTTCCTTCCATACAAAAAATAAATAATGCATTTTTACATATATATGTATATATATATAAAAAAATAGCAAACAACTGTCTCTTCAGTTTACAATAGGTAGCTCAAGGAGATAAAAAAGGTGGTTTGGTTCTAATCTTTCAGCTAGGCCAAATTCCCTTTGAAATAAGAGATGGTTTTGAGGGCACAAAGAGTGTACAGTAGAGCCTATTGTTTGTGCAGAATACTGCCTGTCAAAATGAAGCTCTTTGCTTAAGACAGTTGCAGAGTTGTTTGTGTCAAACTGTTCCATGGACACTGCAGTTTGATAGTCCCAAAGAAGTGTCAGAATATGGAAATGGTAGAAAGGTACTAATTTTCACAGTATTTTTTTAGTGTTATTGCCATATCTTGACCTTCAAATCAATGCCAAATGAAAAGAAAAAAGACACTTTTGATGTGTAATTGTTTGACTGTTATGTTGCCACTTTGTAATTGTAATGTGTTCTACTGATCCTTCTCCTTTGAGGAAGAATCAACATTGTTTTCCTCTAAAAACGAGATGAGTAACTTTCATTAATTTTAGTGAAGGTTTCGTATGTTCTGCAAGAGGAGAAGGGAATTCATTACACTAGAGTGATAGTCTGCTCTGAAGTCTGAGCTGCAGATTTCTTGTGCTGATTCTACACTTGTGCCTTGCTGATGCCAGGATGGTCAAAGTGCAAGATATGCAATAGATTTAAGTGCCCAGGATCAGGTGGAATATTACTCACTTTAAATCCAATCTGTTACTAATCCTGCAAACATCTATGCGTGTGAGTAACTGCACGCCTCATCCTTGCTAGTACAAGCACATGTTCAACTCTACACGTTATGGCTATTCTCAGAGTCCATGGAGATAGTCGGTGTATAGAGTTACACCTGTGAAAAGTGTTTTCTGTTATCAGGCCAATGAGTAGCCCTGATAACGTTGACAGGATTGTCACGTAAGCGTAGTTATCCCCATGCGTAAGGGTATGCAGGATTGGCTCTGTTACGAGGTGTCGGGAGGATGAATGTGCTACCTGTGTGGTTGAAAAGAAAGCGCTTTGCCTAACCTTCAGCAGAATGTATTGTATAAGCATATTCTATGTGTAAAGTCTTTAAGGATGTCTTCAAAGAAGACTAGAGTCTTTAAGTTCAATCATAGCTATATTTTACTACATTAAATTTCTGTATAAAGATATATTTAAATGTTTTAGATAAATGTAAGTTACTCTATATGAAATGTTTAATTTCAATTACTGTGAAATTGACATATTTTGTAAATTCTTTTCCCGGTTTTAACCCTTTCCTTCCTCAAATTTTTTATTAAGTAGTTTCTCATAGGAAGTATTAGATTTGGTTGTTGGGGTGGACAGGTTGAAAACTTTTATGTAAAATAGATAATTGTATATTTTTGAGAGAAACATGCTGCATTATCAATGTTTTTTATCAAAAATTTACTCTAATTTTAAAATAATTTACAGATTTATATTTACTGTTGGATAAACCAAAAATATATAAAGATCAAAGATTCGATTTGTTGGCTTGTATTTGAAATACAGTTTAAATTAACTGAACTTGGTGGACTCAGCTATTTAATTCAGAAATTTTAATCAATCTGAATGAATTCTCTGTTGGAGTTTACCAAAATTACTTAGCAGATGGAGCAGCCATTTCTGCTTCAACAGAGAGAGAGAGAGAGAGAGAGAGCTAAACCCGGGCATTGCCAGTTAATAGCGTTATTACAAAAATTTATAGTACTTTCCAGTGGCCGTTAAGCTGCCTGCAGTTCAGAGTACTGATACGCCTATAAGCTCTACTTTTATAGCAGCCATTTGTCTTTACTGCAAGTTTCTGTGCGTGGTGTGGCAAGCTCCTCAACGCGTAACTGCAAAGCCACTGGCTCCCACCTCTGTCAAACCTGGTCTCACCACGCTGGACTTCACGTGGCAGATGCCCGCAGGGTGTGGAAGGCCAGCGAGACGCTCCTGTCCCAACGGAGGGCTTTAAAGCAGGGCTTCGGGAGGGACGGACTCAGTGGTAAATTTCAGCGTGATGGAATCGACTGCGAAGGAACTTCTTATCGAAGAATGGGAGGATTGGGCTTAAAAGGGACACCTTCTGTCTGTAAAAGCTATTAGTAATGTACTTAAACTCCAAAGTAGACTGTTCGTTGTGTCCTGCATTGTCTAATCACTAACTCTAACCTTTTACAGCATTTGGCTTTGGACATTACTATATTCATGTTTCAAGAAGTCAGATCTTTCTGTGTTAGGCTATTTTTGTAGCATTTTCCACATGGAAACGGATTTTGCAAAATGTCTGTAGATGTTGATGATTGTAACCTTCCCTCTGCCCTTTTCTAACCATTTCTCTCCTATATGTACCATTCTTTCTGTTACGTATATCTACCTCATGCTTCACAAGGAGACTGTACTGTTGGTTGTGCTGGCAGCCCTTCACGTGAGGTGACTGTTGTACCCTGTTGTTGTTTGTCATTCATGGGGATGTTCATAGTGTTATCGGATCTTCGCTGCCATATTCCTACCAGTTCCAAACACAATATTCTCACCTTCAAATAAATAAGTACATTTCTTTAAGATCCAAATGCCAGAATTTTTTTTTATATATCAAAGAATGGGAGAAATGTACATGCTAATACCTGTGGCCAGTCTGAACACCCCATTTGTATTTCATATTGCATTCAGTATTTCAGAGACTTGTGGAAATGCATAGTTGTACAGTTTTTATAACCACAGTGTCATGTCATCGTAGTCTCTTGTGCATAATAAAGTATATATCGATTTATTAATAACTGATGCCGTGATTCATTTATTTGAAGTTGTACAGAGCCAACGGCAGTAGATCAGGTTCTGTCTTACTGCCGTGTCCCCATCTGTAAGCTTCAGTGGGAATCATGTGTGTTAAGGCAGGACTTGACTTTGTGTGGCCAACTTGATTTTCTCCTTTTCTGTGTGCTTTTATGCATTGGCGTGGGTTGGTTTCTCGGTATCGTGACATCTTGCAGAAACCAGTAGATCTATTTAGTTCAGTGCTGCTGTTCTTCACTCTAATTTGAAGTCCAAAGCTCTGATCCTGCAGGCGTTTAGTTGTTGTATGTCAAGAGACAGCCTCAGTCCCATCCTGCACAAGGCCTGGCTTGAGCACAGTCAAGCCTAAGGGTGTGCTGTTGGTCCTCCAGCTGAAGCAGCAGAGCTCCCTCTTTGATTGCTCCCTGCAGAGCAAGTACACCGGAGACACGTGAGCAAGGCCGAGATGTGTTTTCATTACTTGAAGGGTCTTCCTGTGCTAGAGCAGATAGCTTGGCCATGGATCAGCAGGGCAAGGATTTGGGTGTTTACTATCCTGCTTATTGCTTTGTTTCCTGTGTTTCCTGTGCAAAATATTCTTTATGGGCACTCTGGGGGAGCCAGCGTCAGTGGTATTTCCCTGGCTTGTTCAAAGGTTGTGGTTATTGACTCAGAAAGTAGAGTTCCCTAAGAAAGGCATCTAAAATGTTTAATGATCATTTCTAAACATCAGGATTCCTTCAGTAGAGAAAAGGCTAGTAATTAGAAGCAATTGTAAGCTTACAGGTTGCCTGTGACTTACAACTCACAGAGGTGCAATAGATTTATTGCTTCATAACAACCATACTTCAGTTCTGCATTAAGATAATTTTTTCCTTTAGAAATGATCTCCGTAGAGCTGACTCTCAGCATAAAGATACTGGAGCTGTTCTTCACCTTCACCTTAAAGATTTGTATTTTGACTGGAACGCGGTGCAAAAGTATGATCAGTGTCACATATGAGGATTTAATTTTAAAATGCAATTATTAACCAATAAATTGTGATATATTTCATGAGTATTTGTAAACACCAAAAGTAAGAGTCTTACCGTATTACAGCGTAAGCATCGATGTTGTGCATGTTTGTTTCTGCCAGGCATTCATGAGTAAAGCAAACATTTTGGAAAGTCAAAAAAATACCAAGTGCCAGTTTCAGGAAAAACACAGTCCAGAGCTCTTCTATTTTAAACAGAATTAAATTTATCACAGCGTATCCAAGACAATATAAAAGGAAAAGGAGCCAATATTTTGATACATTTTCACAGCTGTCACATTGTAATTGTAAAGCAGATATTTATGAGGCTGGAAGTCTGTTTGCAGCTTGGTTTTTGTACTGTATTCCCAGATCTCCGGCCCTAGACCTGGCCTTGTGAACCTGTGTGCATTTACACGGTTTGAATTCTTTGCATAAGAAAGATCAAATTACCTCACTTCACCTACCCAAAGAAGGTTACGGCTTAAATTACATTTTTATAGAGTCTCATTTGCTAGAAGCCTTCAGGGACTTGCTGCGGCGCGTCCAGAAGATGATGTGCGCTGCGGTGGCTCCAGACCTGCTGCGCAGCCTGGCATTTAGTTCTGTGCTGCGATGCAGTTTTACTGTGTTTAGGAAAAGTATAAAGAGGAGTTGCTTTACAGATAGTTGAAGAAGAAAAGCAGCACAAAAGTGTTACTCTTGCACTTTTTTTTTAAAATGACAGATTTTTTTCCATCCCATTATTTTGGCACGTATATCTGAAGAATTGGTTAAAAAATATTTGGGTGGAGTCTCTTTTTCGCTCTGCTGTTACTGCTGCTTGTAAACTGCCAGCTCTAGTAAAGAACACACTGTACTGACAAAAAATTAAATCGGTATTTAAAAAATCAGAATATTGAGTGTTAAGCAGAGAAAGCTGATGGTATTTAAAGAGGCTTTAAGTGGTTCAGCAAACTCATTCTCTGTTTTGTCAGCCATGTAAATTTTTTATGGCATGCCTGCTAAAATCAAAGTGCGATCCCTGCGAGCAAGTGTGGTGTTCCCAGTTCTCTAAGCATTTAACTCCCAGACTTGCTTTGTAAATAGGGTGAAAGGATCAAAAAGTTCTCAGTCTGTCCTTTCGTGCAAGCAGGCGTATCCCATGGGGTTGTAAGAGCTTGGGATGTAGGGAAAGTCTATGCGCAGTATTTTTATTAGTCTGTGATCCTAAAAGTGATTAGTAACATTAGCTGTTAAGAATGGAAAATAAAATAAACAGGAAGATTTAAGAGGACCATACATGCAGGGTATTTGCAGCAGGAATATTTAGGTTTTCCACAAAATTTTGGAGTGCAAAAACATGACATAGAAAATTTAAATCACTAAAACGAAACTGTAAAATAACATGAAGGAAGCACTTAGAAAGTGTCTGGAAATGGGAGGCTGAAGACTCGTGCCACGCTTCAGCCTGAAAGGAGCCGGAGCTGGCGGCCTTCCAGGGCCACCTCACACTGACTGTGGTGGCCACCTACCCCCGGCGTGTGGAGGGACTTGGGGGTGGGACATGGTCACCAAGGACTCATGCTTACAGAGTTTTAGGTATCAGCAACCCAAGCAGGATTATCATCGAAAAGACTTGCGATATTAACTTTGGGGCCTAATAAAGGGCCTATCCTTGTGATAGGCCCTTTATTAACAGGCTTTTTCAGACAAATGAGGTTTTTGTGTAAGCTAAGCAGTTCTCTCTGGGTTTTACTTCAGGAAGAAGGGCCATGGAACACAAAAGGCCCCAGTGAGGAGTCACTAAATGCAATGACAAACTGCAGTGGTGACATTTGGGAGGGTTAGTTGGCGCCTGTTCACGTTGTGAGGAGGAGAACAGGTAACGCGCTAGTCCTGCCCTCTGGGGAACTCCTCCGCTGCTAAAAAACCATGCTCAGGGGTTAGAAATAAAAATCTCCATTGTGAATGAGAGCAAATGTCTGACTTTCACCATTGGGGAGGAGCTGGGGGGCAGAGGGATGGCCCCACCATGGGTCAGGCTGAGGCCCGTGGCTCACGCAGGCTCAAAATGGCAGCGTGGGGCTCGGCACTGTCCCAGGAGGGTTTTGGGGGGAGATTGGTCAAAGGGAGATGGGGGACAGCTGGGAGGTGCATGGCAGCGTTCAGCAATGGCTCCTCATGGCATTCAGGCGTAGATATGAAAGGGGACAGCCATGACAGTCTGTATGCCCAGTGGGAGCATGCAAGTTGAAAGGTGGAGCTGTTGTGAACCTTTCTTGACAAAATAAAATATCGCTGTTGCAGAAAGATGCATGTGGATTTTGATGGGGAGGGAGAGTGGCTCATGTTTTTGGCCTGATAGTTAAATTGCCACCTAACAGAAGCACCATGGGGGGAGCGATGAGGGCCCCTGCGCCCTCAGGGACAACGGACGGCTCTGTACCATGTCTCTGCGTGCAGGTGGCATCTGCGCCCTGTGGGGCTCTGGTCACCCAACAGACCTGCCCTCAGTCTTCTGTTTTAAGTCGAAAGAGACCCAAAGGTGGGGTTTGTATCCCAGTCCTCCAACAAAACGTTTCAAACCCTCTCTTTGAGCCACAAAACATGCTCGTCAGGCAGCTCCCGTATGCCCGGCAGCACAGAAAAAGCAGATTATTGCAAGTGCAAGATGATGGTGTTGAAGATGTGGAAGATGGTCAGCAGAGAGAGACAGGAGCAGGTACAGGATGACAAACACCTATATAAATAAGAAGGTGAGGCTGTATTTTTATATTACATAGACTTAAGCTGGCAGTGCCCTCAGTCTGATGATGTGGGGAGACGATGTTACTAATTAAGGATGGAAAAAGGAAGGAATGAAAGTTAGATCAAGGCTGTGATTGTGAGCATTGTAGCATGAGAAACAGTGTGTGCTGGTTTTGTCTGAGGAGGGTTGAGGGATGATTACACTGGAAAATGTGTACCCCGCTGACACGCTTTGTACCATTACAAAGCCAGAGTAAGTACACCCATGTTTTTACTGGCAGTGCTTAGTTAATTTTTCTGTGACTTCCTTCAAATGTGTGTCCCTGAAATGAGTCATGTTTTACTAAGATGTTAGACAACAAGGGTCTGTCATAAACGAAGAGGCTTTTGCTGG
Source organism: Rissa tridactyla (assembly GCF_028500815.1). Classification (NCBI taxonomy): domain Eukaryota; kingdom Metazoa; phylum Chordata; class Aves; order Charadriiformes; family Laridae; genus Rissa; species Rissa tridactyla. Next base: position 37,269,621 of record NC_071473.1, read on the forward strand.
GATGGCTGCCTAGCCCTTCTCCTGTCCCTGTGGGCCATCGAATGCAGAGGATGGTCTGCTCTGCAGACAAGGAGCAATTTCTTCTGCTCGAACTGTACCTGTCGCCTGCATCATGGGATAACCTACTGAGGAGGCCATAATTATGTTAGGAACTTCAGAAATCTGTCTCTGGCAAGGCGTTGTGTACAGTTAATTGTAACTGCTCTTGTAAGCTTTCATTTATGGCATTGCTTTTTCATTCAAAGGTGAAAAACAAAAAGCTTAAATAAAAATTTACATCATAGGCTAAGAATACAAGATGTTGAAAGTCAGACCTCATACTTCTAGAGTGCATACTTCTTAGACAATATCTGGTAAACAACTGTGAACCAAGAACAAATTTTCTGTTCTCTCTTTTAGAAGCTGTAAGAGATCTTAATTACTGTGTTTATTTGAGTAATGACAAATAGTATGGTTACATGGACCCCAGCTACATTTTTATGGCTTTCCTGTGCTTTTATTGAGCAAAGACAAAACTGTGATACCAAAAAGCTAGGTAGTCATGCATTCATGTTTTTAAATATAAATGCGCACGTATAAACAAACACACATCATTCTGTTTAGTAGTGGAAGAACACGAGAAGGGAAAGTGCCAATGCATGTCTTAGAGGATAAATGCACGTGCACGTGAATAGTGCAGAAAGCATCTAGAGCATGCAAGCCAGTGCTCCTGCGAACAAGCTTTTTACATCTGGAAGATACGACTCAATTGTGCTCTCTTTCAAACTCTTAAAGGTCTGTGTTCCCTTTGCTTAGTTCAGGCAATTAGGGGAGCCATGTGCTTCCTGTATTGTCACTGGAGGCAGGCAGTCCCTGAGGCTAACTCAGCACACCCTGCCTGTGTCCTGTATGGGCACTGGGGAGCAATTCCGTTCCTAACTGAACACCTGCAGTTGGCCGGGATGAATCTGGGTGTCCGTCTTCTCTAGACGGCGTTGTTCAGGCTGGGGAGCAGTTCTTACAGAAATCATGTAATTGAATGGAAACCAACTTATAAATTCTCAGAGCTTATGTGTGCTGGTGGTGCCAGTGTAGAAATACGATGATGTAAATTTATTTTGACACAATCAATGAAGGTAACAGCTACATGGAAGGAGGCTAGAGGAGATCAGGGTCACTGCCATGCAGGTATGTAGCTTCTGTTTCTAGGTGGGGTAACTCAAGTGTTGCCTCCTGCTTACAAACCTTTAAGAAGATTTTTCACAGTATTGAAAGAAACCAATGTGTGTGTAAAACTGGAGGCACCTGCCAGCATCGAGGCTCAGTGCCACATCTGAAGGAAAAAAGAGTTTATTGTTATTTGGAGTCCATATTTCATTTCTAGAACAAACTAAAGGCCAGGTTCTCAGCTGGTATAAATCTGCTCCTTTGACTTCACTCAAATTCTATCTGTTTACACCAGCAGAGCATCTCTCAAGTGTATAAGCTGTTCTTTAGCACTGAATAACAGAAATATAATCTGGCAAGCAGCCAGTTTGAACAGCTGCCAGTGCACTTCAGATCCAAAGATGATTAGTTGAACCCCAGCTTTTCCCTCCTTCTTTAGACTTTTATTGAAAACAGGACCTATTCCCTAGTCTCTCAAGTCATACTTGCAACTTCAGTTCAGCACACTACCCACTTTCTCCAAACATCTGAATTCCGCTCTGCAGCTGTAAAGCCTTTTTCCTCAACTCTAATCAGCATTAAAAGCTCTTATTTCCAAACGAAGTTCTGACAACCGCGGTGCTGGTCCTTCTGTTTGCATTTAAGTCAAGAAGGCTCACATTTCAAATCAGTCAGTGCAAAATGCCATACGTATTTTTTAAAAAAGTATGTGTTCCAAAGAGGGTGTGCAAGGTAGCAATGCACTAGAGCTATTCTGCTTTCAATGAATTTGTGTAAGTTTTACTATAAAAACCCCTCAAAGAAGGTTGAAGCAGGTGTTCTGGGCAGCGCACATTCAAACATATGGATAATGTGTTCATTAGTCACAGAGATACTCTACCGCAAAGCCCACAGGCTCTATCTGACACTGCAAAGCCCTTGGTGGTTCTGTACCTGATCACAGCACACAGGTAGGACAACACCTGAGATCTCTTCAGTCTCGGAGTGGTTGTGGGCTTGCCCAGACAAGTACACCATGATATACTTGACATGTTGTCTTTCAGGGGCAACGTCAGTCTCATAAATGGAGAGAAACGCTGCTGATGAGCAGAGGACTGGGCCGTGTTTCCCAGGTGCTGGCACTTCTGAACTTGTGAAGCCAAACAGCTTCCAGCCTGCCGATGGGCTTGCTGCTGACAAGGGTGAAGGCCATCAGTGGGCCACTGCTGCACTTGTGTCTCTTTTCTAAGCAACACTTGGTTAGGCTTCCAGGAAAATGCTAGCATTAGTCATACGTGAATCAGCTGTAACTATCCCACCCATTATAAGCCCTGTTTCCAGATGTTTTTAACTGGCAACTACTTTAAAGCTTGTCCATGTTCTGGCCAGGACTGGGCTAGTTAGCACTGCATGTGTTGAAGCCCACTTACTAGTGAGGCTTGAAAAACGTTTAATTGATCTGAATTTTCAGGAGGGTTTATTTCTCCTTTTCCCTTGAGCTCGTTGCCATTCCTGCATTGAGTGCTGCCCCTTCACACCTCTGAGCATACTTTTTGGACAAAACAAGCACATCCCTACCTTGACATTTTTGGCCTTGTCTTCTGGAAGTGAGTTTGTAAGTTAGGTGACCTCACTGGAGACAAAGAAGTAGCATGTGGCATTTGAGCTCTTCAGCATTAAAGAAATATTTCCAGAAAACAGACTGCAAATAACACATAAACTGCAGCTTGCATTCAGGGCTCATCAAATGCCTTGAAATAGCAACCAAAATAGTAAAATCACACACTGCTCTTAGACAAGTAGTAGGTAGTGAAAAAAAAGCTATATGGGATAAATATGTTGATTGTGTCAAACTCTTTGGGCAAGATTTTAAGTTTGTGGAAAAAAGTTACTGTCCAGCCCTATAAATACAGACAAGTGAAGCTGTTGCACAGTGCTAAAATAAATTTTTAAGGAATTAGAGTAGTTCTTTTATCAGTCATCAAATTTGAGGAAACCACTCTTCATGTACCGCGGGCCATGCTTTCAACATACCCTGTGATTCATCATCCAGGACTAAGATATTTCAGGGATACTCTGTGAACTTCTCATCTTTCCTAGGACAGACTTCCATAGAAGTGCACACTACATGACCCCTGACAAAAGGCTTATACAACGTGTGATTCAAACTGAGACTTGATCAAGTCTTTCATGGGAAGTCTTGCATTTTTCCTGAAACTTTGCTTTATTATCCCAAAGACTTCTAGTGCTAAAATTAAGCCTATTTTAAACTGCTTTACTGAATTACCTCACACAACTTTATGCCTCTGGCTGTGAACTCAGACACGTACTGGCAGCCAGCTGAGGAAATGTCACACCTTTGTTTTATTCTTCTAACGTCCTTGATAACTTCATGTGGATGTCACCGGGATAGTAAAAACATGCTCATGGAAGGGTTGCCCATTTCTTTTTTCTTGAGGAAGGTTAGTTGATCAAAGCTAGCATATAAATCTTGCAAAAACATCATGTTTCACTCTCCATAACACAGTAACAAGAATCTTTCATTGGTGATGCTAATTAAGAAAAACATTTCTCCATGGCAGTGGTTTTCCTTTGATGTTCCTATCAGGCCAATGCAAACAGGCAAATGCCAGAGAGCTGAAGATGTATTGCTGACTAGTATGTCAGTAGTATCTAATACTGCGGGGCTGTTTTCTAATCAAGGCACGTGGGGGTTTGTGTATAAATTTTTGGAGTTCTAGTGCAAATTTCTCACGTAAATCTCTCTCCTGTAGACCTGTTGAACAATTGGCTTTTTACTGTTGGTGTCTGTTTATGTATCTTCCTCCTCTCATAATTTGAGTTTGGTTTGCAATAAAAGCAGCTTGTGCTTATTTCCTTTCTTTTTAAATCCTGATAGGGACAAATAGGTCTTATCAGCCTTTTTTTTGTTAGTTTTTGTTATTTCTGCATATTCTGGGTACTGCAATACTGTGGAATTAGCTTTAGAATGAAAGGTTAACATTGTAAATTAGACACAAAAAATAGCTATTTAGGTCACTTTGCCTGCATGTCTGAGACATATGGAGGTTTGATGTAGATTTTGTAGCAGAGAATTAGTTCTGATTTCTGTGACACAACTCCTGATTTCTACCTGAGTAAGTCAGGTTCTGGTACCCAGACACAGGAAACTCAGAGCAGATCTCGATAGGTCTAAATCCAGGGGATTGGGAACATATTATTATATTGCTTGAGATTTATACAATCTACTTTAAGCCCTTTGGGGACAGCTCTTATCTGCTCTGTTTCATTTAGGCATCAGTTCTGAAGAATGACGTTCCCCAGCCAAAATGCCACTCAAGGCAGATAACCCTGTACTTCCTATGGAGCGACGTAAACCACTCTGCAGGGCACAGAGCAGTGCAGAACCCAGCTCTGACAGTAACCCTGCCAAGCCATTTAACTTTCTCTGCCTCACTTTTCTTTCACATGAGGCTTTCACATCCACTTTAGCACATTAAAGATGACGCATGTCTGAGAGCTGACATTCGAGGGGGGAGGTCTCTGTTCTACTTTAACTATTTCAGCAATCTGCAGTAAAACGTGAAAGGTTAAAACACTTTGCTGTGTTTTCTAACTTTTCTTGCTGAAAGGCATATTTTGCCAGGTGCAAAAAGATATAGTCCTTCACTATATTTTTAAGGCATTACATCAAGAAAATTCCTCTAATTTTTTTTAAGTGCGGATTTCTTGTTCCTATTGTTAATTTGTTTTCCCTATGCTATCTGCAAAGGTAAAACAGTGAAATACTGTTTCCTACTGCAGATAACGCCATGAATTAGAAATAAATGAGGCAATTCTATCACTAACAACAGATATGTCCATGAAGAAGTGGAACTCGAGAGCTCATATTTTATAGGCACAATCCCTTTATTGACAAAGTTGACTTTTTTATTAAATACTGTTCACTTGTAAATGCATAAGCTACATTAAAGGATAGTACGTAGGATTTAAGAGGCTGTTCTTCCTCTTTTCTGCTCCCAGTTATCATCCGGTGTGTTTACAGCATGGCGCATCTGTCACAATATGTATAATTTGTGGAAGAGTGAATCTGCATGAGTGTTAAATGCCAGGCTGTGAACTAAACACTCCAGGAATGGGAGGCATCATGAAGGGAATCATGTGGTGGGGAAACATAGTTGTCCAGGGTAAACTTGAAACAACCGTGTTTTGTTGACTCAATGTTTCAAAACTGATTTCATGTTCTGAGATTACTTTGGCTCTGGGAGATGAATACCATGCCCTGTGTTATTTAATAAGCTTTTCACTCTTGTAGAAGAATGTTCTGTAGATGATGGACGTAGAAAATATCCCAGCTTAATATTTATTAAGTTGATTTGTAGGTCAAGAGAACTAGTCTAATAATCATCATAGATGATTAAAGGATGTTGAAATACACTGGATCCCGCACTTCCACCGAAGCTAGTTTATTTTAAAATCCCTCATACTGAAAGGATGAATGTTGTATCACGGCCGGGTGAATCACACCATCCAGTGAGGCATTCGGTACAAAGCACCCTCCTATTTAGAGACCTGTGTGACCGCAGCCGGCGCCTCTGGTGTGGCCAAGGGTCAGAACCGCTCTTCCCAGCTCCCAGGCTGAGGCTGACCACCAGGTTCGGAGCTGGGATACCTCGCTCTGATCCTAACCTCTCTCTGCTCTGTAATTTGGATAAACAGTTTTCTTTTTTTGTCCCCCTGTTTTCTTTGCCCAGGCTTTGTCTGCAGGAAGTCTGAGCGTTTGGCAGTAAAATCTGCCTTTCCCTTTGCGGAGCTTTGCTAGGAACAGGGGGTACTCTGACCCCTTGGGATTTGTTGGACTCCTGCCCACCATCCCCTGCTGCTGTGACAGGCTGGACTGTCCGGCAGCAACCTTATTGCTCCTGCTCTGGGACATCTTCCTCCGTCTCTAGCCAGACATATCCAACCCATGGAAAGGGCTCCCTCCATAGGCTCTCTTCTCCATTTTGAATTCTTCTCACTGTGCACTCCACTCAGACTGGAGAGCAAGCGTACCCAAATAAACAAGCGTACTTAACAGTGAAAAAGCCACTGAAATTAGTGTGAGAACTTGGAAGAAGTGGCAACGGGCAGCTCAAACTGTTACGGAGATTTCTCGGAAATGCAGATTGCTTTTTGAGACATTAATTTTGTGTGAAATGATTAGTGTACGCTGGGTGCGTTATGGAGGCGACTCACTCGTTGCATGGGTGCGCCGGGGGGGAGTCAAAGAGGAACAAGAGAATTTGGCTGCATCCCTGCAAAAAGCTTTGAGTTTTCTTTACTAAACTCTCTGAGGGATTCCTCTCTCAACTTTTCAGAGAAATCCTCTCATGCTATTATCAGTCTAAGGATGATTTTACTTGCAGAGGAAGACATTTTCCCATCTGCGCAGCCAGCTTGGAATAAGGGTTACAAGGGACATGAGTAAACAGCAAAGGAAGGAGAGGTGGAAAACAAAAGAAAGATTAATTAAAATCAGAACTTCCAATATATTGCAATTTATGGTTGTTTGGGGTTGTATAAATACTCTGCTACAATGTAGTCATCCAGATAGTATCCTAACAGAAATCCATTTAGTCAGTTAAATCAATAGACACAAGAGTATGGTTCATGTTTTTTTTACTTAACTCTCCCATGCTGAGAATGCACTAACGTTCATGTTTCTACTAAAGTATCTATTTACATGGAATATTATATTAATAAATCTTACTTTACTTTTTGATCATGGCAATAAAAACCTATTGCCCCCCAAAATTTGCTGTGCACAGCAACCTTTACTCAGAGATAGGACTGTCTCCAGGGAGGAGAGCACTTTACCTCATTTGAATTGTGACTTAGGTGGAATAGGATTACATAAAAGCATTCTAATGCTTCTCCTTCCTCATCAGGTGGGCTCGTTGAATTGACTTGAGGTTTTGGTGCCAAAAGTAACGTTTTGTTTTTGATTGACTTAAATTAGATTTCTCCTATGTGCCTTCTGTTGCTGTTACAGCCAGCACAACTGAGCACAGCTTATTTCCCCAGCTCTGCAGGAGGGTTTGTTAAGTGAACATCAGGGGGTCAACTGCCTACACCTGCCACCACCCAGGGGCGTGGGCTGTGGGTGTCCCAGGTGGGGCTGTTGCCTGGGGACTATTGCCTGGTCTGGAGTGCGGGGGGAAGGAATTGATTGCATTTGGTGTTGGAGCCTGCTCTGAGCTTGCTAGACAAAGGTAAGATAGCTTGAAAAAAATAGCGTGTTGGCTTTTTATTTTTGAAACAAGGTCTTTGAACCTAAAATAGAGGTACAGTGAATATGAATCTTACAGTGATTTTGCATGTGAATGTAAAGTTATCCAATGGTAGGGAGGGGAAATGAGCCCTTGAAATGCATTTATTCAACTTTTGTCAGAAATAATGTATTAAAGTTGATTTGAAAGACTGTGGATGGATTTTGCAAATGCTGAAATGGAGGGATTGCTTTAGCTAACATATGGAAAATATTTGTCGACCTTACACAATGGTGATATATAAGAGTAAACAGAATGTCAGATAAGCATTGCATTCCTTTATTTTCACTTAAGACTCAGGAAAAAATATATGCCTCTGCTAGCAGGGAGAGAGGAATGGCTCAGTGTTTGAGAGCAAACTGATCTGGGGAAAAATGTGCATGTTAAGCAAAGTGAAACATCAGTTTTAAAATCCTTAATAAGTTCAAATGTCAGGATATCTCCTCTGAGGTCTGTGCAAAAACTGGTTTTTGTGGAGTAGGAGCTTGGCCTATGATTCAATTTTCCATCCGCTTCCATTTAACTTGTAACTGAAAAGGAAAACATCACAATGACTTCCATTCTGCTCACTGTGGCATGGGAGGGTGGGGGGATGTCTGTGCAGGCTGGGGGGCGGGGGGCAAGACCAGCCTTAACTCTGCCAGCTGTTAGTTAAGGCTGCCAGCCAGTGAGTTAAGGCTGCTCTTCCTTTCCTCAGCCACCCAAGTAATACCAAAGGATTTCGCATGGAAGCAAGCTTCTGGGAGACTTGAAAGCAGTAGGGTCTCGCTGTGTGGCAGCTCAGCCAGAGGGAGCAGACCATGGTATGCATCACTAGCAGTGCCTCTGGCTCCTGCCCCTCATAGCTGTGAGCTGAAGGCAAGGCTTGGGTACTGAACTCGTCTTCCCAGAGCTGAGACCAGCTGCTTGGGCTTAGGTGTGGTTCCATTTTCCTGTGGTTTTATACTATTTCAGTGTTTGTATTAATGCACAAATCTCTATTTTCCCGCTCCCGAAGCTCCTAGGGATTCCCTGGGAGCATTGCAGTGGAACAGCGCTGTGCTCTAGCGTCTGAGCAGTGACCGGGGCCCAAGCATCCTGGGGTCATTGCCCAGGAGGAGAAAGGCAGGAGCACGCTGACAGCCCGAATGGGATACAGCACAGCTGGTGCTGACCATGCTCTGCCTTCCAGCAGCCAAAGCGATTCCAACAGGCTTACAAATGTGCACTCGAGTTACCAGAGTTTTGCTGTAGATTTATTAGTATGGAGCAGGGTTCTATACACATGGTTTCTCATCCACCTCAAGTGGCAGGAGGCTGAACTGGTGATTATTATTTTTTAATTTTTTTTATTTGAAGGCATAAAAGATAGTTGGCTTTCTAACAGAGGCGATGTTGCTAATATGTAGGAAATTCAATACATTGCTAACTCAGTGAGGAAAAAATGCAACTTTGAACAAGTGTGTTACTAAACTAAGAAATGTTGGCTTGTGTAAAATACTGGTGGTTTGAAACAATGAGACTTAAAAATGTTGCTGACCTAAGGATTTTCTTTTACTGTTGTTTCTTTTGGATATGCTTAATTGTTTATCTAAGCAACCCTGGTCATTGAATGAGGTTTCAAGAGAAAAGGTAAATAGAGGAAAGAAATTAATACAGGCAAATACAAATAGCTTCTGCTGTAACAACTACACTTCCTTCATTTTTGCAACTCTCAAACTATACTAAAATGTATTTATTCAGTCAACTTTTCCATGTTTCTAAAAAGGGCAAGATCGAGACTACTGATCCATACAGAAATGCTTAGGAAGTACCTAAGATTTGTTAGTTTTGGCACAGGCCTGCAAAGGCAGTCTAATGTCATCATGTTTGAAAAAGGAGGACAGTGGCAAAGGGTGATTCAAGTGCAGCATAAACTTGGTTAATTTACAACATGATCTTGGTTTTAATAAAGGCCAGGGGAATTGGTACAGAGTGCTGGCAGAAAGTCTGAGGCAAAATCAGATTTAGCTGTAGATACCAATATGGAAGCGTAGCCAATAATTGCCATTGCTACATTTATTTATTGCTGCTTAAGCTTTTTAAGATGACTAAATCTGTATGTTGGGGTTTTCTTGTTTTTTCTTGTTTTGTGGGGGTTTTTGGTGTTGGTTGGATTTTTGTTTTGTTTTGTTTTTTAAAGGCCAGTCTGTAACTGTGTCTGAAGTACTTTTTATATGACTGTGGTGTCTTGATCTGCTTTAGGTTCCACTAACAAACATGCACCAGATCACTTGCTGCTCAGTGCTCACTCACGTCAGTGCTGGGTCCAAAAAGAACCAGCTGTGAATGCATCTGAGCTGTCTGATACAGCTCCAAGTCTGGAAAAACTAATTCCTCCCTCTCTATGCAGACAGTGTTGTGCAATGGCCTGAGCTCACTAAATACTTCTGTTGAACAATGGAAAGTGACTTAGGTATGGCATCTGCTTTAATGGCAAGTGACTTGTTGAGGCAATACATGTTTGGGTTTGTTTTGTTTTGGGGTTTCTTTCCTTTTTTTTTTTTTTTTTTTGCAACCTATGCTCTTTTCTTACCAACTACTGTTTTTATGTTGATGGAGTTACAAGACCTTGGTACAACCATGCCATCTTGGCCACTATTTCTGTACTATTTTGCCTGTTAACCAGACATTGCTTTATGGCGGACCTCCAGGAATCAGGTTAATTCTATCCCTGCTGTACACGCAAAACCAGTGTTACGGAGTTTCTGGTTTCTGCTTACAAACTGCTTTGAGGAAATGTTTTATAAGACAGATTTCCTAAAGATGTTAAATGGTACCATGAACTAAGGTGCCTAATTATTAAACCATATGGAAAATCAAATGATAAAGCAAGAAAAACAACCTGGGCACGTTGGTATGTGGTATTGTAATGTTTCCTGCAAGTGGTGAGCTTGGCTAGCAAGATTTCTATCGTCATCCCTTTCCTGTTCTAGCCCCTATATCCCTTGGCTCTGTAGTGTTCTTGCAGGTGTTGTTTGTTGCAAAACACATCTAACCCCCAAGGAATCTTCACGACTACTTCTCAACATACAATGTGCTGTTTGTTCCAACTGATCTCTATTTCTGCTATTGGAGTTAGAAGTTTAACATAGTTTTTCTTCAAGAGGTTTTTGCCAGCTGCCTTAGTTATTTTCGTGTTTACAGGTCTGCAGTTGTCGCAAGCATTAACAGTATTGTTTGTTCCCTTTCCTTCTGCAAGTAGTCTGATGTTACACAGAAACACCATCTCACCCACTTTCCTATTTTAGGACTCCAGCAAGCATTGTAGCATTCCTAGGCTGTTTCTTCTCTGGAGCCCTACTCCAGCATCAAAGACAAGGGTCCAAAATGAGGGCTGGTGGATAGAAGCAGTTAATGCGTTCAAGTAGTACAGCATTAATATTTGTGCTTTAACTCCATAAAATATTAATGCTAAGACAAGAAAACAGCCACAAATACAGTTTACAACAGCACTGTGCTTACAGCTTGCAATGCTAGCAGGCTGCAAGCTGGTCTATCTTTGTAAGCAAATGGATATTATAGTTTCTCATCTCCTTTCCAGGTAGTCAAGATGGGGAAATACAGCCTATACTCAGGGCCAGGATAATGTGCTCCAGAGTTGGTGGAACTGCCCTGAGATTAGCAAGGACCACAGGCTCACAGCTGGGGACTAGCTTGCGTTTGACAAAACTAATTAATAAAGTGAAAAAGATCAGTAAGAATCAGGTCTTGAAAAAACTCCAGTGATCTTGGGCATTGTGGCTAAGACGAAGCCCAGAGTTACGGGCAGGGTAAGAACTGAAAAAAGTCAGGGGCTCCAGGTAGTGTAGAGTCAAAACGTGGCTACCAACAAAGGAAGGGTCGGCTGCATGACGACTTTGTTCTTGACAATATAGGGAATGACTGGTGGATGTGGAAAAAGGTTCGGTCTATTTCTAGTATTATACTTGAGTTTAGGGTTATCAGAGAGACAAAACCCAGGCAAACACTAACCCAAACCTGAACCTTAATCCCGGTTGTGAGATGAGTCCTAACCCATGACCCCCAGTTACGGCCCAGAGGAATAAGATGCCAGGGATCAAATGTTTGCACAGCACACCCTTCCCTTTGGCAGATGTTAGGTGCCCCACTCCACCTGGTGCTCCTAACCCTAGGAGTTCTTACTTACCCTAATACTAATCCCAGATGTTGGGTGATCAGTATATGATCAGTTATGGCCTAGACAAATAGGCCAGGAGTTAATTTTTTGTGTGGCTGACTTATTCTTTTGGCTGTCCCTTTGCATTCTGGCCCTACCTGGAGCTCTGAGCTGTGTCTCTCTTCTAGCCCTATGTATGGGCTGAACGTTAACCCATGACCACCAGGCATAGCCCAGAGGTCATGGCTGAAATCCTTGTGCAACCCAACACTTGCTTTGGCAGCCCTTTTTAATCCCACAGCAGATGGAGCTATTCTTTCAAGCTAAGGAGCAGATTAGGTGGTAATTATCCAGCCCTGATTACATCATGTATCTAAGAACAAGTACATTACAAAGGAAACATAAGACAAGAAGTGCCTCTTCACCAGGCCCATCATCCTTGGCAGGCAGATAGCTTCTATATTGGTCTGTACCGAGGCTTGTTGTAGCCAACCTACTCGATGGAGCCTCTACCAAAACCTCCCTCTTGTGGTCACACTTCATATTTTTCTCAGGCACAGGGCAAAGGGCCTCTCTGGTAGGGCAGTTTGGTATGTCCTTTCTTCAAGGCCGCAGTTTCAGAAGGTTGGATAACTGTAATATTTCAAGACTCTGATTCTGTGCTCAACGGCTCCGTTTTACATGTAGCCTTTCACAAATGATTGCTACCCAAGCCATTCATCTAGGGAGAGAATTACTGTCAAGCCCATGGAAATACACTAACGAATGTAATGCTGACCAAATGTCTAGTACATCATATCACATTTTTGAGAACAACCACAAGGTAAAATACTCATTCTTTGGCAAGGGGAGATCTCAATTAGGAGGTGCCAAAGGAATTCACAAAGCTTTGGAAAGCTCTACGTATCCCTTCCTCTAGGGAAAGGGGGAACTCGAACATTATTTCCTTGGCTGTTCACAGCTGAAAATGAAGGCTGGAAACCCATCAGGGACACAAGAATTTCAGCACAGTTTTGTTGCCACAATTATCGTTCTGTAGAATATTGATTCTGAAGCCATTGAGCTTGTTCTCAAGAGTCTGTTCTGTAATTTATATTGGAGTGTTTGCATTTTATAATCTAATTGGAGTTTGCAAGATTCTCATGCATGCTGATTTATAAAAATCAAGGCTACATACTAAGATTTTTAGATCTCTACTGTGCTAACACAGATAAGAGAAGGGTGTATTCAACAGTCCAGTCACTGTTAACTCAAGGACTAGCAGACCATGCTACCTGGCCTTGGATGAGGCAGCTAAGATCAATTAAGATATAGAAAGTCATTAACAGCAGCTTCTCCTTGTAGTGTCCCTGAGAAAACAACTGCTAGAAACAAATGCTGATGTGAAAAAGTACATTTTATTCAGCAATTTCCCCTAGTACTGGACTTACTGTACTATTAGTATTATTGTTTGATAGTTTAGGAATCTTCTCCTGCCTCGGGTGGTATTTGGTGTAAGCACAGGTGCGTTGCAGAACGATAGTGTCTAAACCAGCAGTGTCTGAATCCTCATACCATCCCTGTTGGTGACGAAATTTACTCTACCTTGGCAAATAAAGTGGATCACAGGTCTGAGGATCCTTAAGTATGTTGTACAGGACTCTACTTATCTCCTTTGGTGTGGGCACTTGTGTATGTGAGGTGTCGCCATAGCCTGTGCACCTCCCAACATCCATCTCCGCCTCTGTCTGTGTTTGGGTAGAAGGCTGAAAGGATTTTATTTTACCAAGAAAGGAAATTCTGGTGGTTTGGGGAGATTCAAAATGTACTCTCCGCTGCAGCTCCATGGAAGAGTTGTCATTTTCTGTGTTGGTGAATTAGCCAAAACTAGCACCAAGAACTGGTGGAAATGAATTATCCCAGCTAACTGGGGAAGGCAAGTTCTTTTGTTTGATTAGCTGTGAGCATTTGTCACATCATTCCCTCTCACTTTTTTGTCCCTAGCTGCGTCCCTCAGGTATTCCTGCTCTTAATTAGACTTATTTCCCTGTACTTCCAGCTATATTTTCTGCTGACCTGTCTGTCTTTTTTCTTTTTTTTTTTTTCTTTCTTCCCACAACACCCCCTTGCTTTCTACCCTAATGACCCATTAGATATAACATGCAGATAACACTACATTTTTAGGCTTTCCAATCGCATCTATTAAAAATCTTGTGATTAAGTTGGAGATCATGCACTCAAGGTTGCTGAAACTTTGTGGTGCAGGGTTTGCAGCACAAAGCTCAGAGAGAGCAAGGTACTCTGGGTACTTCTAGTAGGTTCTCTAGTAGGTTTTGAAGCCCATGCCAAAGTGTGTGCTAGGAAAGAGAAGTTACTGTTATCCTGGTTAGCTGGCTTAAACTTGGCATGGATTTCTGGTCTCTTATCTACATAGCAGTTACTATAGAATTAACCAAGGCTTCTCTGCAAGGACAGCTACAAACTTAAGTTATTCTTTTTAATGAAATCCAAGGTTTTTATTAAACAGGTTCCCCAGGAAACAATTGAAGACTCGTGATAAAATCACAATAGTTGCCAACATGGACTTAAAACAAACTCTTAATCAGCATGTGTTGTGTCCCGTCCCCCCATCCCACCCAGCTCCATCCGTCCATGTCCCCCCCCCGTCACTTTATACAGCAGAAAGTAAAGCTGGATGCCATTTCTGCTCTGGGGGGGTGTGTGTTATGTCTATCCGAAAGCTTTACAAAGAGGAGGTTTTCCGTGCTTTCTCTTTCAAAGCAATTTTGGATGTGAACAGTCCATGATACTCAATTTCCAAAGTCAAATCTCCAGGATAGCGCACAATATGTAACCTCTGTTTATGACAGTCACTAATTTGCTTCTTTGCTGATTTATATCCTACTTGAGTGAATAATGTCTTGTAAAAAAAAAATTGATTGGCGGACTGTTGGTTGTACTTAACCTCTTGTGTTTCTGAGGATGTTGAACTGTTAGCAATGCTGGGAAGCAGTACAAGTTAGGCAGGAACTGGTATTTCATCATGTTGCTATGGTGGTATGAGCTTGCTGACACGGTCTGCGATGATGGATCTAGACAGTTGGCCTTGGAGAAAGTCTTGCCTGTTTAAGGGCTAACATAACGAGAGGAAAGATAGCTGTCATGCCTCCAGACCGTTTCTGTATAAGAGAAACAGACCACTGGACTGTTTTGCTAGTTAGGGTGGAAAGTGTGTTTGGTTTATGTCTCATATAAATAATAAAAGTAATAAAAAGACACAAATACCTCACTGCAAACGAAGTGGTCCGGAACAAATTGAAGAGAAAAACAAATAGCTGACCAAAGCACATTAACCACTCAGACTGAAATCTGACTTCAGCCTGCAATAAAAAGGCTTTATTAGCCTCTACGCTTGAAGTACTCAGTTGATTTAAGCACCTAGGCTTTTTTCCTGCTTCTGGCAAAACAAGAACCGATGAGGATAATAGTGTTCACGAGTGTCACTAGCTGGGGAGGAGGAGGAGGAGAAGGGTGCCACTTGTTCGCTCTTGTCTCTGCCCAGGAGACCAGCCAGTGCCTGCTCTGTTAGAAGACACTGGCAGGAGCACGTGTTTCCTTGGCAGAAATGCAACTTGCTCTATCCACGCAAAAAAAAGTACACAATGTCCTTTTTCCTCAAATGCTGGAATTGAGCATAATGCCATTTCCTTGCTCAGACATCCAAGCCTGCCTTCCAGTGAGTGCCATGCCTGGGTCCTGGCCACTGGCTGGGCTGGGGCTCTGCCTCCCTCTGCGGCGCAGGCTCCCACAGCTGCAACCCGCCAGTGCCCCGGCCTCCTGTTTGTGCTCCGTCTCCAAGGGAACTGCTGAAGCCAAATAGTTCAGATTCAAAAAGTCCAAGCCTTGCCATCTATCAGCCTATATCCTGGGCAGCAGCTTCTGGTTTCTGTTTCTCCAAAATGCAGAGCTATTGAATTGCTGGTTTATTTAGCCCAAAGGCCATTTTCTGATGTCTTATAGGTACCTGAAGTCTGTTGTCATCTCCTCACATAGTCTTTTATGGAAGATTTTTCTTGGCAATGGTCAACTGTGTTTATGAGGATCAATTCATATTTAGGTGATGCTTTTTTCTAAAAGAGACTTGATCTTTAAATGTGGTTTGTTTTGGGTTTTTTTTTTCTCTGTGCATCATTCACAAAGGCCTGCCTTGTTCACTGCTCAGGAAAACACTGTAGACACCTTCTGCTGATATAAGGTGCCATTAGCAGAAGCCTATCAAGTATACCAGCCAACAACAGGGGTTCTTAAGTCCTTAGAAAAGATTATAATGGTTATTGTACATATTTTAGTGATTACTACATTTCTGACCTTTATTAGGTGATTACTTCACTTGCAGACCAGCCATGCTGCGCCGATGTGGCATGTAGGGACTATTTGAACACAGTTTAGAGGGACAGGAAGGCAGAGGGGAGTACAGTGGAGCTGTCTGTTTGCTCTAGGATAAAATTTATTAAAACTAAAATCCCATCAATTATAAGCACTTGATTTTGAAAGAAGCAACCTGGGTTATTCTGGGGAAGGAGTGAATTTTTTGGTCCAAAAAAAGAAGCAGACAGTTTTCAAATCCCTTGGCTTGATGCATCTTGTGACAGTTGGGTGACACTGAAGGGTGCCCTGCTGGCTGTGGGTGCTGATGGAGAGAAAGCTGAGACTGAGCAGACTACCAGGATTTGTCTGAAGACATTTTTTCCAGATACCAGGAACTATAATCTTTCCTGGCTTCCTTGAAATGCTGAGTGCTAAAATAAGTGCAGTAGATGGAAAAACTGAAGGAGAACATACAAACAACAGATCAAATGGAGTGAAGGCACAAACTTTCACATTTAAGGATTCCTTCAGAAATGCAGAATTAGATTAAGATAGATGTGGATGATGATACAGTAGGAAAAACAAGATATGAAATTCTGTGTAATATGTATTACCTCCAAAGGAAACACACATTTCTTTTGACTTTCAAGAGCAAAATCAGGTTTTCTGAATAAGGTAAATCAGGTTTTTGTGATAGACAGAAAAATTTTCAAAGTCTTAGAGAAGTAACAGTTCTGTAAGTTGGAAGACTTTTATTCACAACTGTGCCATGTGACCTTCCAGGTAACCTAGAACAGGTTATTTAACCCTTCTGATTTTTACTAAAAAAACAATAACCCAGAAACCCCTTATGGATGATATGAGACAGGAGTCCTGGTTCTTAAATGGTATGAGGTGTGCATACACACAGGGTAAGTATCACTGCCAAAAACCTTTTTGTATAAAGAAATAATAGAGACTTATCCTGCAAAAGGACGGGGCAGGCGGGGAGAGGGAGAACAAGCTAACTAACTTTGTGAGTTTAGATAGCTCTGGTTTTGAGTAACTTCCAACAAGCATGCGTCCTTTTCCTGGAATCAAAAGACCTTGAAAACTCTGAGAGGCAGAAGCTGGTTATAGAATCATAAAATATCTCAAGTTGGAGGGTTCCATAAGGATCCATTAATGTACGGACGCCGCTGAGATGAACAAATAAAATATTTATAGCTGTCAACATTACTTATTTTTTCTAGTCAAGCTGCATGGGACTTGCCTGCTACCACCAGCCTGGCTGTGCTGTTGGCTGGGGTTGGTGTGGTGTGTGTTGGGGAAGCAGGGCTGTCATACAGACTCAGCTCACAAACCAGTACTGTCAGCCTGGCATGGCTGTACGCACCAGTAGCGTTGCAGTAAATTGTTAAAGGTCTCTTTTCTTTTTTTTTTTTTTTTGGCTTTCAGTAATAGGCGGTCATCACTATTGCTTGGTGCTGAAGGACAATTAACGTTTATAAAAACAGTTGAGGTCTTCTGGGAAGAGGTCCTGGGGATGCCGAATGGAGCAGGTGGGCAGGATAAAAAGGGAAAGGCTCAGCCAAGTTAGCTGGTGCCTGTCAGCTGCTTGCTCTGCTGCACCCTGACCCCTCAAAAAAGAGGTGATAGTGCAAATAAGAAGTGTCTTTTTTTCTCTGGTGTGAACTTAAGTGCTACAGTCCGGGTCTCTGCCATGCTGAGGTTGGGTTGCTGAAAGCTGTTTAACCCGGCGCAGCTCTTGTCACTCTGTCTGGGGATGAGCACGGGAGCGCGCAGCTTGCGCTCTGGCACAGAGCTTCCTGGGACATGTGTCTTAAGCTATTCCTCAACTAGATCTTGCAGTCTTCCCAGGAATTTCTACATGGATAATATATATTTTTAGCTGTTTATACTATAGTTGAATAGGCAAGTATAATAACTTATTATATAGCTATATTCAGGGTTATGATATAAAACTTTAAATGGCTTGGGACACTGTTTGCAGAGGAGGTGCTGCCTTCCTAGAGGTCAGCAGAGGTGTTTCAGCTGGAGTTCCCCCTCATAAGGAGGGAGCAGCTGGTGGGGCCTTCTCCTGCTCCATGTGAGGCACCCTCTTTAGGAATGCGCTGCTCCAAGAGCCTGCTGGATGCCGGACGCGTTAGTTCCCTGGGCACCCTGCAAAGGCCATCTTCTCCCTTCTTCGCATAGCCTGTTGGAGGGCATGGGCCAAGGTGGATATGTTCATGCTGTAAATCTTAGTTCTGTGGCATATGTGCCCAGAGCACTGCACAGGCACGTCCAGCTGTATCCTAGAATTTTGAAAAACTACTAAAATAAAAAAAAAAAGTTAAAAACTTAAACTCACAATATCTCAAAGGAGCCTGTTAAAGCAAAAATGCTCTAACTGAAGTGAGGCCTGGGAATACACGAGCTGTTGAGTCACCTTCCACCCTGACATTCCTTCTCTTTCGCTCTTACCACAGCATGTTTCCCTTATATGTGGAGGCACTCTGTCAGTGCTTCGCTGTAATTAGCTTGCTTGCACTGGAAAAGGCTCTTAACGAGCCAGCTTGATGCTGCCTGGGTCTCAGGAGAGCTGCTGACAGTGAGGGGTTGTGCATAATAGACACAAAGTTGTGGAGTTTGCAGGAAAGTGTGAACTTCGTGTAAATAATCATGTGGATCCGATGCATATGTTCTGGATAATGATTCATGCTGGAAGTTTAATTTGAAATGAACAGGAAAAGAGAGACTTATCAATGGCTTGAAACTGATAGTTGCTGAATGCTCTCAGTTCCCTATGGATGTTGCATAGAGCTTGAAAACGTGGTTCCTGTAGCATGTTACTGTTCCCTTCTTTATTCAGTATTCTCCTGTGTAGTTTTATTGTATCTTTATTTATAGGCCTGTTTTTCGTCTGGGATGCTAATTGAAACCTTATTTATAAACAAGACATGCATGCATCTTAAGTACAAAGGCTGTGCACTCAGAAGGGCTACAATGAGGTTTAAACAGAGCAGACAGAGTGCCACCGCACCGCTGCCCCCTGACTAAAACTCCATGGGGCAGGGATGGACTTCTGTGTGCGCAAGGCGGCTCTCTCGGGGAATCTGGTATTTGCTTAAATTGATTTTGAATGTTTTGTGGGAAAGAGAGTGTTTGACAGTATGAGACCAGTGGACTGCATTGCAGAAAAATTAAAAAATTAGGGACACTTTCTTCCTTCGTTTTAAGGGGAAGAAAATTTATCTTCAAAAGCAGACTCGAGCTCTGAGTGCAGGGGTATGCTACATGGGACTGCATCTTCTCTGCGCCCCTCAGCTCTACCGAGATGTCCAAAGTGTTAACGGGTCCATAGTTTAATGTTGCTAATGCTAATGAGAAGTGACAGAGTGCAACATTTCTCTCATTGAAAGCCTCCTTTAAAAGCCTTGTGCAAAGCTCTCGAAAGTCAGTGGAAATGTTCCAGCTGACCTCAGTGGGCACTGAATCAGGTAATACATCACTTCTGTCCTAGTCGCCTGTGGATGTACATAAATAACATGCTGTAGAACGTGCTAAAACTGTGCAGCGCAGTTAATGAGTTTTGTAGAATCTGTAAAATCTTACTTGTAAGTACCATAATACTGGTACTTTTACTTTTTCAAAAGTAAAAATAAAATAAAAATCAAAGCCACCACCACCCCCCAAAAAAATCAAACCAAATCACCAAAAACATCCTAAAACCAAACACCAAAATACCCCACCCCAAGCCAGAAAAAAAAACCACAAAAAAGCCCACCTGGAGGATTGAACTATTGCAGGCAAATCCTGAAGGTCTGCTTTGAATAAACACTCTCTCTTACTGTGTGTAAACTGGAGCCCAAAAGCAGTCCAAAGGAGTTCTGTGACGTTAAAAGAAAACAGAATTTCCTGTTGTAGTAAAGCATACTCAAGGACCCTGTGGTCCGCTGTATTTGGAAAGAACAGAAATATTAGCAAATGGATTACAATTGCTTTATAGACTTGCTCTCTTCAGTGTTCTGCAGCTGAAGTCATCTCTCTGGGTAATAAAACCTCCTGTCAGTACAGATACGTAACTCCTGTTGATGTTAGAGAGTAGATGTTAATACCTATTGACGTAGGATTTAGCGTTATCTATTCCTAACTAGCACTATAAGCATTTTGTCAGTAAACTTAAAATCCTTCATAAACTTGTGCTTCTCTGGAAGTGGTGCAAAGTACCACAAAATGCAGCAGCAGTACTTCAGTGTTTTCATGTGTTGGTTTAATAGTGTGTATGTGTATACATATACACACACATGTATATATGCAAAAATATAATTAATTTTGAAATTTGGGTCAAGTGCCAGGAAAACTTTTGTCCAGGTTTTCTATAGGTAGCTTAAGATTAATTTAAAGAATCATAAACTTTCTAAAATGGTTACTACTTTTAGTGCAGTGCAAAGTAGGTGTTTTTATTTCATTTTGTGGCCAAAAAAGCTAAAAAATGACTGGCCTGGTGCTTTACTTCTCCTTCACCATTCACTCTTTAAAGCATGGTGCCTCGTACTCCAATTTTTTTTTTTTTCCCTGTATCAGTAACGTTATTTCAGACCTATGGTGCAGAGATCCCATTTCGTAAGATGCCTGTGACTAGCAGCTCATGAAAACCTTGTTAAAATGATGCCATCAGTCGTCATTAGAGATATCTATCTTTTGAACCTCTGGACGTTATTCTGGTGATTCTGGCAGCTAAGGGGGCAGAGGAGCAGCGGCAGCCCTGTTCTTCCAGCAGGAACCGAGCTCCTTCCCTTCTTATTAGCTGTGACATCCACTTGCTTCAGACTCTTGTTTTCCTTCCATATGCTGCTGATCTTATAAGACCTTTCTCCCCCGTGCTGGAGATATTCACTGACAACTTAGTTGCTTTGCGTGCTTTTTCTGTGCTGGAGTGGAAAACTTCACTAAATTAACGACAAACTCATTTTCAGAAACAAGCGCATTTTCCTTTCAAGCCTCTGCTGGGGGAGGGTGACTGTTCATATTTTCTTCAGCTGTTATGGTTGACTTTTGAGTCTTTTTACTTAAATGGCTTGATTTATTTTGGTTGTCGGAAATTTACACATTCAGAGCTCTAGTAATATGTACAAATATTTAGAGATGGCAACAATAGTTTGGAGTAAGGTCCTGATGAATAGTTCTCTTCACGGCAATTAGCAGGGTATCCAGAAAGACCTAAACTACAGAAGGGGTTGCTAGACACAAACAACAAGGGACAAATAGCCTATTCAGCGGAGATGGCTAATCTTCATTATGAGTTTGAATTTGCTTTCTCCCTCTTGTTAGTCTACCTTACTGGAGAGAAGTGTTAGATAAACCAACTTACTTTACTTCTGACGAAGCCTTTTGCAGAGCAATTGCTTATACTTTCTGGATTACACCAGCTCAGGGTTTGAGGAGAATTTCACGTTTCGTGTCTCACCTCCCATTTCGTGAGCTTTCAATATGATAAAATGGACACTTGTATGTACCTGGTGAAGCTGCTTCTCTCCACAGCTAAACAAGTATGTTCTTCTGCACATTGCGTCTTCTCCACAAGAAAGAAACAGGATTACTCTAAAGAGACTACCTCTGTTTCTGTCAGGAAAAATAATGGCATTGGCAAGATTTCATAGTCTAAAGCAGATCCTTTTTCCTCACCTCTTGGAAGTCATCGGTTGCAGAAAACAGCACAGTCTCTGGATCAGTCCCTGTGGAGCTTGGGTCATGGTGACACCGATGCTTTCATCAGATTAAAAACTTGGCTGCTGCGACAGGAGCAATCCTGCCCTTGTACGAGTTCTTGCCCTTGCGCCAGGGCTGGTGTTCGTGTACATGACTGTCCGGCAAACCAGACCGAGGCACATGCACAAATGAAACCTAAACTTTTGGGGCAGAAGGAAGGGGAGAAGAAAGTTAATTTTCAGCCAGGTCATCTCCCCAATTTGTCTCATGGTTGCACTGTCATTGCTACTGGTAAAAGAAGAGGAAAATGTAAAGTCAGCTCTTCTGACAGCAGCCCGCACTTGGGTCAGTGTAAGACAAGTGGAAAGCCACTGCCCAGACCCCAGTCCATACAGCTCTCGCATTTGGTACGAGAATCAGAAGCACAGTTTTCCACAGCTTTTGGTTTGCCATTTTAAGCATCTGGCTTAGTCAAAAACAGTGAATGAAAAGTTGTCGTGTCATTAGTTGTAACTATGAAGAGCATATGGTATGGAATTCATGTAAGATATTGATATTCAAAACAGCTTCAGATCTCCTAAGGACCTAACATGCTCTGAGGCTGTAACTGTATTCTGATCTGACTAGAATATGTCCACAAAAAACATGAAATGCCACAAATAAGATGTCACAAATGCTACTTGATTACTGAGCGCAGCTTTTAAGGCATTGTCCTTTTACCTCCCTGGAGATGAAATTATGAACAGATACTAACAAGAGCCTGATTGCTGCAACCTGAACGAGTCCTGAAAATATAATACCTTTTTCCAGAAGTTGTAATGAGCTTTCTAAAATCAGATAGTTCAATTTGTCAGGAGGAGGAAAGTGCTTGGGATGTGGAGATGAGTGGTTGTGGAAGTCTACATACATTGTTATTTATCTGAAGGCTTCTAAGTCTATCGTAGCATGGTAGACCTAACTTCCATAGACATCCCAACAGAGTCACATATCAGTCCACTCCTTCTCCTTCTTTCCAAATGCTCCTTTGTTTGTTTCTTCCTTTTGAGAAAGTCCATTTCAAGTTACTCTAATCTCTTTGACCTCCAATATGCATGGACTGTCAGCTGTAATTGTTTCTTATTGTCACTCAAGTTTTTGCAGAGAAGACCATACCCTGCCCTCCCCTCCTCTATTTATAAAATAAACATCCCAGTTGCTGTGTAAACATATTCATAAATGATTGCAGAGCAGCTCCAATCCATCACAACTGGATCTTGATAAGGCTAAAGCTTGTCTATGTGAACTGTGTTGTAGCAGAGTTTCTCGACTACGCTGTATTTGTAATGTGAATCAACTGTTACCCTAGCACGGATTTATGAAATTATTTTGTAATATGGTTGTCACTGTACACCCTGAAAAAGAAGCCACATTTGTACCTTGCTAGCCTGAAATACAGTGAAACACATTTCATCTGATGGATGGGCTTAGGCACTTCTTGGAGTTTAATACTCTGACCAAGTTCTTCTAGATGTGCCACATGTGGAGGCTTTAATGTTTATTACCAGTTTTACTTATTTGAAGTTATTTGGCGGTAAAAGTCATCCAAAAATCAATTGTAAAGCTAATCCTGCATTTCTTGTGCATCCAGTGTTCTCACCGAAACAAGTATTTTCGTGTGTGCAAAGAATGAGTAATTGAGTTTCCATTTTTTACGAAGAGAAGTGGTCTATAAAAATTGATTTAAAATTCCTTCAGAAAAGTCAAGTTAAAAATGTTAATGGCAAAGGTGGTGCATGATCTATGCCTAATATCAGAGAGCAAAATGGTGCTGCGTGGTGGAAGCTGGAGTTGATCTGTAAACTCTGCACACAGCTGCTGCTGCCTGAGGAGTACAGTGTGCCCAGGTACTTCCGACTGGTAAATCCCAGAAGACAGCATGCAGACGACTGCAGGATGCACGATGGTGCTTCATTGCTTGCACCTCGGCAGCACTAGTGCCAAGCTCTCCTTTGATTTTGATACATACAAGTCGCTTTGAAACCTACATTAGGTAGCATGCCATGGGAACGAGGTGGTCCTCAATGTCCAAGCAGAGAACAGAAATCACACCTTCTAAAAAGCTTTCAGAGATCAAAAAGTAGCCCCTAAAGCAAGCCTAGGTATGGCAATCAAAGATGCATCTAGTGATCAAACAAGAAGTGACTGTGCTGTTCTCCGTGTGGCACTTAGCGCTAAGTTGCTGACAGTGATTTCAGTTTTAAGATGTCTATATAAATTTTGTTTCAAAGATCCCTGGTCACTTATCTCAGCAAATACAGTCTGAACCAAGCTATGAAAAAGTATTACTTAACCTAAAGATACAAAAAAATTATTTGTGTAGTTAAACTCAAATGAAGGAAGATTAAGTTATGGCAAATAACCATGTTAAATGAGGGTCAGGTTGCTCTCTTAATCAAATAACTTTGCCAAATATTTACTAAAATAGGACACACTCTTGTAAAAGTATAAATAGTTTGTTACTTATTTAAATAAAAGATCCTTACAAACCTTATTTGGTATGATTCTTTGATAGTGTTTATGAGGGTTTTTTTTAATAGCAGGATTCCCATTGTGATCTTTCACTAGTAAAAAAGAAGTAACTTTTTTTTTTTTCTGGCAAAGTAGATTTTCCCTATAAAATTTGATAGAAAGCATACTACTTAGTAAATTATGAGATATGTTATAAACACTCCATACATGAACTTTACCTCAAAAAAAATATTTAATGCCATTTGTTGCCATTTGTGGGATTTGACTAGATATTTTGTTTTTGTACAGCAACTTGTAATCAGCAAGTTCTGAATCCCTGATAAGAAAGTACTTAGAAACGCAGGGAGGAGAGGGAATGTTCTGGAAGAGAAAGCTTGCAGTCTTTCGCCCAAAAATATTCTCTGTGCATGCTTGTATTTTGCATAACAGAGTATGTCCAGAACTGAAAAAATATAATTTTAAAAGGTAATATTAGAGAATATATGTAAGTTAATGCAATATCAATATTGAAAGTAAATTGTCAAAGCGAATGTGCACATTTTCAGTCTCCCTGATCTTGCAGAGGGGGGAGTACCTGTAAGCGTGGCTTGCTCAGTCATGTTGTGTACAATTCACAACACTCCTTTAAAAAAGAAAAAAAGGCTGAAAAGGAGTTAGACAGTACAGATTACTCTCTTACAATGTAGAAGTCCTGCGTAAGGAAATTTAAGCACTTATGAAGCCGAAGTAAAGTGTAATTATAGCTTGGACATTTCTTAATATGTGGGAAAGCAGAATTATTTGATTAGGTCTCAGTGCTGTAGGTGTTAACACCCCATATCCAGGGTAATTACAAATGGGATGGGAAAGTGGTAAATGTTAGTGAGTATGAATGGATGGGGTTCAGAAAGCACCCCTGATGAACAGATTATGCAATGATTATTCAACAGAGGGTTAACCTGCATCTTCTTCTTGGTTGTCTTCTGTCTAGTATATCTCAAGATTTAGTAACTGTAAGGCCGTGGTGCACCTTAGCAGAATGGAGGGTTACTTTACGGCAGAAAATGTCACATGAAAAAGGTTGAGTTGTGTTGGGAGAGAGATTAAAACAGAGAGTCAGCAATATTTTCAGATGGTCTGTGTATGAAAAGCAATTTGGCCTGAAATCTTGAAGGCTGAACTGTCTGGCTGCAGACTTGAAAATAGTACTATGTCTGTGTAAGTTTTGCTGCTATTTTTAGGGTTCTGATTGTGTAATCTGTAGTTCTGATGGTGAGCATTTATGTGGGTCATTTCTTTGGCCCTGGTGGGAGTGGTCATGGGAATAAGATTTACTAACACTATCAACATCTACTTTCTTGTTTTCCTATTTTTGTCCAACCTTGCCCAAAGCACCTATAGAAAGTAGGTGCATATTGTACTGAGACATTCCTCACAAGTATAGAGACGTTAATTTCTTTCTTGATGTGAAAATGGCCTGTTCCAAAGGGATTTGGACACCAGACTCCATAGTAAGCATTGAAACTAGAAGTGACTTAGTCCGAGAAAGGATCTAGACTTGTGTTCTCCAGGCTAGGTCAGAAAACCAACCAGAGTCCAAGCTACAAGCCACCTGAAGCTAGAACTGTGAAATAAAATGCTGGCTGCTCATTTTATTTTACAAAGGCTCCATCCTGAAGTTCTGCCTGTCTGCACATGACAAGGAGTAATAGGTTATAAACTTATTTTCAGTTGAAGACCAAATGATCATTGATACGGCCATAGAAAATGTGGTGTGTGCTACACTCCTAAAAAGTCTTGCAGTCAGCCAACAGGAAAATGAAGCTAGCTAAGAGCTAGACTGCCATCTAACTCTAAGCATAACCTCCTGTAATATTCTTCTAAAAGTCTGGAAGTATTCCAGATATGTGATCAGACGACTTGAGTCCAAATGATACCTAAGCAAGTGAGGCAATAAAGAGATTAACCATAGATGAAGCAACTAAAAACATGTCAAATAACTGAAAAAGGACCAGTACAAATGGAAACAAACATAAGGGGTACAAAAACATAGCAACAGTCAGTGTTTCTGGCTACAATAAGCTTGTATTAACTGGAAACAGAACTAAGTAATGCAAGGAGTTGGAGAATAAAAGATAAAGGCAGTTTCAGTATTTTCTGTTGTAAACCATGCCATTTATGGAGGAATACAGCAGAAAGCAGTGCAGTTCAAATGAGC
This sequence comes from Rissa tridactyla, assembly GCF_028500815.1. NCBI lineage: Eukaryota > Metazoa > Chordata > Aves > Charadriiformes > Laridae > Rissa > Rissa tridactyla. The sequence goes on from NC_071473.1 coordinate 37,295,941, forward strand.
AATGAAAAAGGATGTAAATAGATAATTCTGTGAATGAAATGCATTCTACATTTAAAACTCTTCAATGAAAGAAAATTCAGAGCGTTAGCAATTTGTGCTTAATACAGAAAACACTGCTGATGCAGGCAGATTGCACAGGATCTTTCCTGTGCAGACATCTGTGGAACAATCAGTCATGATTAAATGGCAATCTTTAACCAGTGACACTGTTTATATGAAAGGCAAATCCAAGGCTAAAGTTGTGTGAAATATAATAGCAAAGCAGGTAGGAGAAAGGAGACACAAGCAATAGTAGCAAACATACAATATTTGAAAAATTAGGAGAAAAAAATGAAAATAGACAACAGGAAAGAAAGTGAACAGCAAGATTGTGCAATTCCGCTAATGTGTTTCAAGGGCGTGGGAGTTTGCCAGTACTCTGTACTATGTGGCTCAACTTCAGCAGATTTTAAAGCGTGAATGTGCCTTATACCTGTAAGTATTCTCAAAGAGTTGAGGTTGTGCGTGTGGAAATCCAGCTGGGCGCTGATGTAATGCTTCAGGCTTTCCGCTCGCAGGTTTCCTAGCGTGCTCGTGGGAGGATTTCTTGCTGTCTTATACTGTACTTGCATACATGCTACAGATGGTCCCCTTGTGGGCAACAAATTTGGGTCTCTCGTCTATCTGTGGGCTAGCTATTAACAAATCTTAGAGATTTCTACCCTTTAGCACATTTGGTAGACAAGGTCAGAAGTGGTTTTGTGGGGGGGTAAACAAGTGATAGTTGTACAAACAGTACAATCGCTAAAACCTCCTTACTGTAGGAGACCAGACTAAAAAGCAAGGCCTATTAATTAATGCAAGGAGAAACGTATCGGTTGTTTAACGGAAGGGTGTGTTGAGTTGAGTGAAAGAACATGTTGGATGGGGATATGAACGGCTGGGACTCATTTGATTGTAACACTCAAAGTGCCAGACAATAGCGTCAGAATTTCTGCAAAGAAGAGAAATTCTCAAGAGAGCATCCTCATCTGCTGACTTGAATGAAATAGTGGGAAGAATAGCATCAGCCAAATGACTTCAATCTAGATTTGCTCCAGCAAACGCTATTTGATGAGGCAAAATCTAGAATATTTGCTATAAATAAACTATTTGTACAGCGTAGATTCCTGTGTTCTATTAGTGCTCAGCACCCAGTGTTCCACTGGACACGAACGTAAATATTTGATGGGCACACAATATGTCTTGACAAAAAATTGCAGAAATGCACCATAGCAGCATGCTAAAACCTATGTTCTCCGTTTTGAAATGAGACAGCATGTGCTTTTTTTAAATTAAATTGATAGAAATCACAGCTACTGGGGAAGTGCAGAGATGGTAAAGCCCAAAAAAAAAAGGAAAAGTGCATGCTAGTGCCCTACAATGGAGGAAAACCTTCTTGTGTGTTTACTTTTATGTGGAAATCCTTACTTTTTAGTCTAGGTAGAACTGCTTTGCTATATTTTTCAAAGGTGAGGATGGGTGGGAAAGTGAGCTGCTTTTAAACCATCTTGGCAATGTTGTTATGTTATCCAAAAGTTGAACTGTTAATCTGCTATTTCTGGTCTGAACTTCAGCACCAACACAGTTGCAGTCATAGTACCAGCAAAACAAAAATTTCCATAGAAACATGATGACTTCAAAAGCATTGAGCAGAGCAGAAGAGATAATCTGTATTTAAAAAGGAAATTACAAACAGGACTGTAGGACTGTGGTGGATATATATGCTCTGTATATGTATGGGCTGGGGGTTTGATGTGCCCTTTTGATGTATGGGCTGTGTGTTATCCATCATTTTGGATTAAATGAACTTGAAAGTATAGCTTGATACTTTTGCTCTTCTAGCAAAGCCAATTAGAAAAAAAATCCTGGTTCTCCCATGCCCTAGTCCCTTCATCCCCCCGTGCTCTTCTTATAGTTCGCTACCCCTTTGGTTGTGCTCTTGCGATTGTCGGTGCAGTTGTGTGCTGATCTGCCTCTCTGAAGTAATACACCAAAGTTTCTAAAACAGTGGGGAGGTCCTTTGTTTCATTGGTTCACTTTGCAGCAAGGTCAAAAAGGAAACTGTGCCCGTGTGAGAGAAAGGGGAAGGAGGGGATGGTAGGGGCTGCTCCTCGGCAGGAGGTGTCCTCTTAAACCAAGTGTGTTTCTAGGAGAAAGGTATTATTGCAGACTTTCAACACTTAAAGGGGGCTTATAAGAAAGATGGGGGCAAACTTTTTAGTGGAGCCTGTTGTGATAGGATGTGAGGGGTAATGGTTTTAACTAAAAGAGGGAACATTTAGACTAGCTATAAGGAAGAAATTTTTTTGCAATGAGGGTGGTGAAACACTGGAACAGATTCCCAGAGAGGTGGTACATATAGAGAGGTTCCCCATACACAGAGAGGTTCCCCATCCCTGGAAACATTCAAGGACAGCTTGGATGGGGCTCTGAGCAACCTGATCTAGTTGAAGATGTCCCTGCTCGTTGCAGGGGGTTGGACTAGATGACCTTTAACGGTCCCTTCCAACCCAACCCCTTCTGTGATTCTATTATTGCTGCATCCTTCAGGCATTGCATCTCAAGTGTTTGAAGTATGTAGATTACTATGATAATCCAGAAGGTGGAACCTACACTTAGTGGAACCTACAATTGCTCATACCATATAGTAATTTTTTTTTTAAAGTCATCCTAAGAGTTATTTGAGGAAACTCACTAAAAGCTGTGTGCTGTGTTATGGCCATAAGGGTATATGACATTTCTCCCTAGGACGTAGAGATTATCCTTCAAGTCCTACTTTATTTTTCAACTTGAAACTGAACTGTTGTTGGGGACCACAAATAACTCAGTCAAGTCTATTCTGCAAAGACTCTCAGAGCAAAGAAATTAAGAGATTAGTCACACCAGCTTGGCCAGGAGGCTGTTGCCTTGTATGTAATACAGAAATTGCAAAGGGGAACTTCCGAATTATGGAACTGTGCACAGTTATAGAAATACATTAATAGCGGCAACAGCAGAAGCACAAGTGAATCAATGTTGGAGTCAACATTGCCCCACAAAGCCAGAAACTGAGAGCTGAAAGACTGTGTTGTTGCTTTGTACTTTGGATCGAAAATGTACTGTCAGGCAATACTGCTTTGTGATGCCTTGATTGCTAAGTGCTTGGACATGTCCAAACCATGAACACCTTGTTCAAAGGAAGATTTTTATTCAGAAAATCTTTGTTTATGACTCCTCTTTATCATCTAAGAGGAGGTGGCTTGCATATGGGAGTCTGTACCTATCCCAGGAAACATGGACTGAACTGCAGGTTCAGTGGTCCCAACCTGGAGATGAGAGAGTGTGGTGTAGAGTTTGGACAATGGTCCTGACTTTTTGCATCTCTGAAGTCTTATGGTTGTATGTGACACCTTGGCTTCTGTGACAAATGTGTGTGTGTGTTATATGCGTCCCACAGGTGGGGTGAAGTAGCCTAGTCACTGTGAGGGGAACAGAGAAATGGAGACTGTTCCTCCCACGGTAGCTGCCAGCATGTAGGAGTGGGCAAAATGGATTCCCTGATGTATGCTGGTATGTTATTTAAATGTAGAGCAAAATAGTTGTAATTACACTACTGAAGGAACTGGCTAATCTGTGGAGCTCCCACTGTGGTCTGAATATCTCTGCATGTCTCTTCTGTGGCCTGGACCTTTTTATTTTTTTTGGTTAATAAAAGCATGGGCAGATATACTGTGCTTTTAAAACTAACTTTAAATGATTTGTAAAGTTAAATTAGGAATAAAGGCTTGTTCAGTGACTGCCTCAGTTCCCAATGAAGTAAAGATTTTCAAAAGCTTACAAGGCCACATCCTAGTTTTTAATATCTAAATTTTTATTGTCGTTGTTATTATTTGTTTTAGATTTAGAAACACCAAGTACTGAAAAAATATTAGATTTCTGTGGGATTTTTCCTACGCAAAAACACCCGCGATTCTTTCTATAGTATAACATCACTTTCCATCAGGGCAACTGTTGTCAGGAACAAAAAATCTGTATGGCCAAGTATTTCCCACTGCCTCCACCCAGTCAGGAGGTTCTTGGATAAATTTGATTTAGCCTGCACGCGGATGGAAGCAGGATACCGAGAGAGTTTGTTTTTTCCTCCTTTTCACTGCACTGGTATCTCAAAGAGATAAATAGACTTGGTAAACTCAGAAAACCTATTTTATTCCAGCTTCAGAAGTGCAAGAAAATATCTAGAGAAGTAAAAATCTCCCTCTTTGTTTTTTCGTCGATCTGTGAGACAATAGACAAAAGTCTTTTATTTTTCTAATAATCAGCATTCAAATAAATGAAATCCTAAATGAAAGAAATTCAGTCAATGAAAGTGGATATTTTGACCTTTTAAATATGTTAGCTAAAATTTTGAAGTCGATATAATGTTGGACCCAAACTGTACTTTCTGACTTAGACATACCCAATTTTCACATGTGAAAGTTGGCTTTGAATTTGGAGTTGTTTGTTTTTAGTTTGTTTCTTTTTGAGTGTTTGGTTGGGGTTTTTTTTAGCTGGACATTTTTCAGAAATAGTTCTTCCCTATGAGTAATTTTTGATAAATCAGAATTATTATTTTTTTCTTCCTGAATTGAAAACTTCCTACTGAGACATTGGCCAAAACTTCTTGCTTCCAGGTTTTGGATAGGGACTTGAACTATCCCTAGTCTTATCAAATGTCTATTTGACAAATCCATCCTCAAAGGAATGCTATAAAATGAAATTAAGGAAATTTAACTGAAGTAGCCCATTAAAAATATTCCTTGCTTAAGGGATAAATTGTCAATGCTAAGGAAAATCAGCCTTGAGGTTTTGCAGCTCTTCGCTGAGAATCTTAGTATGGTACAAACAGATTTGGGTTTAAAGCCGGACATGTAACAGCTGTGTTGCTGGAAAATTGGGAGATCTTATTCTAAATATTTTAAGCCAAAAGTAACGTTTAAAAAAATCCGCTATGCTTCAAAATGTTCTCATGTGAGCAATCCCATTATCTTCAGGGGAATGAGGACTATTTAACTGTTGCTACATTGTATCCCTAACTGATGATGCATTTATATTCCTAATTCAGGAAGAAAACAATTGAGAAAATCCTGCATTCTGGAGAATACAGTTGAAGTTACTTGGGTCCTTTACAAAAACAACTTTTTAACATACAAAGAAAAACAGATCTATGAAAAATCTGAGAGGACTTGATTTCTAACTTTAGCCTAACCAACAAGTCTAGTTATTTTTTAGTTGCTTTTTTTTTTAAATTAATAAAACATGCAGAGAGTGGCAGGCAGAGGAGCTTGTATTTCTCTTTCCACCACCTTAGCGCTGGGAGGAGCTCGGTCAGTAGGAGCCCTAAGGTGGTGGCTCCTGCACCAAGTTGGAGGGAAGCAGCAGAGGAGGGGATGGGAGCTACGAGGGTCAGTGTGCTATGTTTTGCTTGCAGAAAATGGGTAACTCCTTTAAGAAACGGAGGAATATAAGAATGTTAATTGTTAAGCACCAACTCAATTGTCAGTGCTGAGGTAGAGATTCTGCATTTACCAGTAACCTGGGTGCCACAAAGAGGTGAAACCTTCAGACCATGAAGGATCATACCTTGATCCTGCTATGAACATTTCAGTTACGAAGAGCTGGTTAGGATTCTGGCTGTAAGGGAAAGCTGTCTCTGCTTGGAGAGGCAGAAATGCACTGGCTCACTAATGCATACTTACTAAAGAACAGTTTGTGACAAGTGACACTGGTGGTAACTCGATCACTTGCTTGGGTATGAGATGGGATGAAACTTGAAGGGCAGTGGGATTCAGGAGGTTTGGTCTCCTGGGAACAGCAGGTGTGCAGATTCTGCCCCCAGCAGTGCAGGAACTCCCTTTGTAGGGAGGTTTGTATGGGTTGGACACTTCTATTCTTATAAGAATTTATTGTTCTTTCAACTTGGCTTGTAAAAATTGTACAAAATTATGCAAATTGCCTCTCCTTTCCAGAGTTCCCCAGGGTGGAGTTAACACTACCTGAAGTGACCAGTATGAAAGTTATCTCTGTTATACTCAAACTTTCATGCAAAAACTGAACCACATGGCTTGGAGAGGATGTGTGTTTCTACATTTCCACTGAGAAACGTAGCATTTCATGTTTTGGTGCAGTGGTTCAGCCCAAGTCCTTCAGGGGCAGGGGATTTGCAAATACTTGACATATCTGAATTTAGCATGTTGAATCCTTCATAGAGTCTCTCTTTGCTTAATATGCTCCGTTTCCACAGTGCTCCTGGGTGTTGGGAGAGAGCGAGTATCATGCCCAGGCCAGTGGGCCCATCCTAGCTCAGGAGTAGGGCTGAGCAGCCTGTCTGGCAGTAACATCTCCTGGTGATGGTTGGACTTGGAAGAGACCTTTAAGATCATAAAACAAAATGATTCTGTGATTCTATGACTGGAAACCTTTGGGGTGCTTGGCACCAGAGCCTGAGAACAAGACAAGATCTGTAGATCCCGCACTCCCAGAAGCAAACCCGCTATCCTTTCATTGCTCAGAGCAGTCACCAGGACAGAAATGAAATGGCTTAAAAATATTTGGGGCATGCAGAAGCTGGGACAGGAGTTAGAAGAAGAGCAGGAAAAGGGCAGATTGACTCTTCTGAGTCACGTTCGGTTGGATCCCTGCTCTTGTACACTCTGCTGCAGTGACCCGCAGGCGATTTGAGCACGGTGACCGCTTACTCATACTTGCAATATGGTGCGCTGACCTACTTTAAAATACTTGATTTCAGCTGAGTCCCGCTCTGCAGACCTGGCAGCAGGTTTGCTTCAACGCCTGCCTTATTTTCCTTTCCCAGACTAACTCTTTAGTGGAATAATTACTGTACAAACTCCAAAGCCCAGTGAGCTGCTCCGCATTCCAGTTTTGCAGGAAGTAAAATCCGAGTTTGCCAAGTCTGCTGGCTCAGCTGTGGCCGCTCGCATCCCAGATTCCTGCGCCCGTTAGTTGGGGGGGGGGGGGGGGAGGGGGGCAGTTACGTAACAGGCACATGCTGCATCTGTGACTTTTTTTTTTTTTTTTTTATAATAAAGAAAACCAGAAATGAATGAGTGTGATGTGGCAGGAAGCAGCTTGTATGAAAGGCAGAAATGGAGATTGAAAGATGACAGTAATGTGTTTTCAATGCTAAGTTAAAGCAATGAAATACTCGCTTGAGCAGCAGCTCTGAGGTCTTTGAGGCTGGCTTTAAAAGGTATAAATGAAGTAAGCCTCAAAAATTGCATGGTCAATTTATTTGACAGCATGAGCTTAAATTACCCTAACAGCTGTTTTAAAAACTGTTCTCTTGAAAGAGAGACAGAAGTATTGAGGCAGCTGTCTTTCTTTTTGGAAACATGATGATAAAAGCAATAGGGTTACAATAGTAACCTCCTCCTGCGAGAAGACAGGGCAGTTAAGGTTTGAACCACTATGTTGGGGACCAGAGCGCACCACCAGCCCCCACCAGCCTCCCCTGGAGCTTCTGCCCAAAGCCTGGGGCTGTGCTTCAGCTCAGGCTTCCTAAGTGTGCTTGTCCCTGGCCCTGTCCCTGCCTCCTGGATTGGTCTTGGATATGTGTTGTGGCCTCTGCATAGACCCTGGACTTGGGGTTTATCCCTTTGCTTTATCTGTGACTGCTGATGTGCCAGTACCCCGCTCTGCCTGTCCTGTTCACATGCTGCGAGATTGTGTCTTGTTGACAAGGGGGCTGTTGGCACTGTGGTCACCTCAGATCCTGACTCATGTCCTCTGGTGGAGCAGCCCCGCTCCTCCTGCTGCTCTTTTACCGGCCTTCAGTGGGCACGTCCTTGCTACTGACTGCTGAATTACACACGATGCTCCAGCTGGGAGGTACCAGACAGCTGGCACACAGCAATACGCACCACCTCTGCTGTGGTGTGTCTCTTGAACTCTCCTGTGCTTCATCAAAGTGCTACAAAAGCTAATGGAAATCAACTTAATCCTGAGCAGGATTGTGCCATTCGTGCATCTCAAGGGGCAACAAAACTTCCCAAGGTGTCTGGCTCCGCATGACTAAGCTGATTGCCAGCATGTTTCCTGACCTCTCTTTCTGGGTCATATCTTCTCCCGCATACGGGGGGCATTGATTGCTTCTTGAGATGTGCTCAGACTTTTGTTTAGCAAATTTCCTGTTGTTGTGAGGACCAGAGCAGGGGTGACGCTCAGTTTCTTCAGCGTTCTTCCTGTGGTGTGTTACCAGGCTTTGGGGCTCCTGCTGCAAATCTGAACCTTGCTGATATTTGTTGAGAAGTATTTTATAGCCTGTGGTGGTATTTGGAGCCCTTCAGGGCTCAGTAGCTGTAGTGCAGATATCTTAAAACTTGAGCAAACACAACTTGTAAGCAAGATGCCTCAGTCTTAGTTTCCACCCAGAAAAAGAGGAAAAAACACAAGAGGAAACTTCTTTTTACCTCTCTACTAGGTGTGAAAGTTGGAAGATGCTTATCTCTGATATGTAGGCTTGGGACAGCTGTGATCCTCTCTGCTAGAAATCAAATAGACAGTTTCTGCCCGCTTGATTCTGACATGAGCAACCTAAAAAAAAAAGCCTGGCGAGCAAGCAGGAGGGACTAGGGTCCTGCCTTCACCCCTGCTGCAAGCGGAGGGTGAGGATGGTGGTGTGGGCACTAAGGAGCCGGCTGTGCTGTACTAAAACCTGGTGTTGTGTGCATGTTCCCTTCCTTCATTCCCTAATGCTGGCTGGCCCTGAACGGCTCTGCCCCAGAAGGCACGACCTCCCCTGGCACAGTCCGTCTGAGCCTTGGTGACTCCATGCTTACCTGCCAAGGTTGCGCTCATGATCATAGACGGGCTAGCCCTACCTAAACCAGGACCTGCAGCAGCACAGCAATGGCTGGGCTTCACCTGGTTGGAAAAGCATAAATACTACCTAAAAGCAAAACTGTGTTTTGAAGGGAATATATAGTAAAATCTCGCTAGAAGCCAGCAAATTCTGAACTGAGGTGTGAGATGGTCATTTCTAAAGATTAACTAGAAATAGGAGGGGGGGGAACAGCCTGCCTGTCCTGCGGCATTAGAATCAAAATACAAAAAAGATGGAGGGGAAGTGTGCCATAATTAATTTACCAGGATGCTACAGCTCTCATTTCACTTCACTACAGTAATAACTAAATGAAAATCCAGATTGTGTCGGAGCACATGAAGAAATAAACAGTTCCTGTGTATTTCAGGGAAGAATGAATTTCACATTGCTTGGCTCCCAGTGGTCCCTCAGTTTACTTGGAGATGGTCGTTATCAGAATAGTACATTCTCTAAAGATGAAATAAACTTGTTTTTGTTTTGAAATTACATACTTCTACATCATTTACACCCTAGGCAAGACACTTTGTAAATTTTCTCATAGTACAGTTTTATAATGACAAAAACAGGCTAAAATATATGTATGAAATTTAGGAGGTCATGAGGTACTGCCCGTATCTTTTGGGGTAAATTCCCTTGTCCCTCTGACAGGATTGTTAACCTGATGCTGGAGAATTCTGTTGCCTGAAGTACTGCCCCATCTGAGAGATCACTTAAAAACTATGGCTCTCTTGGGATGAGGAGAAGAAGTATCTTACACACTTCTAGCACTGTTTATTATTACGAAAGCTAATGTAAAAATCAGATTTGGAAAAGTTATTATATAGTTTCTGTGCTACTAGAAATCCAGCAATTTCAGAAAGAATTTTAATCCTTTCTGCTACAGATCTCCCGTCCCTTTCCTTGTGCTCTGCTATGGGCTCTTCATATGAAAGTGGTGGAATTTGTGCGAAAATCTGAGCTCCCCTTTGGTCCTTTGCGTGGGCCTAACCGGGCTGTGGATCATTTTTAGATCTGATTTTAAAATCTTGTGTAGTTTATTTAATAGAAGGAATTTTATAAACAGATTAATTGTTATTAATTTTTTTAAGTTGAGATTTTCTGAAACTATCAATGAAACCATTCCCTATTATGCTTAAGTACTCCATATTGCATTTGTTTCTGTTGTTCTGATTGCCTGTCTGCACGTATCGGCTTCAGCAAACTTGACCAGATAGCAAAGGAAGAATCTACACGTATCACTGCAACTCTCACACGTGAAGGGAGTAAATCCATTTAACCTTTTAAGAAATAGGCTTAGGCTTTCTCCCATAGGTTCCTCTTAAATGGATCATTTAACTTGCTATACTGTATGCTCCAGAAACTAGGAAGAACTAGAATTTTTTTTTTTATTATTTTTAAGTATGGCAAGATTTGAGCATCTTGTGACCCTCTTACCACTTCTTCCCAAGTGACATGTGCATCTGCAGCTTTTTGGAAAAGAAACTGTAAGAAAGAGGTGTTTTCAGTGTAACTTGATTAGCAAGTCAGTCGCCGTGTGTCTGGAGCACGAGCGAAGGATCTCTGTGCCAGTTTGTCTTTGTAGTCAATAACCTTTTGCAGGAATACGCTCATTTACTCACAGCCTGCTTATGTACCTCTGGCATAGACTTTTTACTTTAACCAGCAGATCTTGCAATCTATTTCACAACCACCCTTGTCTCCTATATCTGTTGCTTGCCAACTATAATTAATGGACTGAGTTTTATAGACAATGCACGAGCATGTTCTCTATATATGTACTAATTCTGGCAAAATCTGCATTACTCAGGCCTTACTATAAGCTATATTTCTGCATAAAATCCTAGTGTGCATGTGTGTATTGAGCAGGCTGTTGGAAACTTATCTTTAAAGCTTCAGTGCAAGCCAGAATATTTTGAAACTTGGCATACTGCTTTTGGAGTGGGTGCAGATCATTTCGTTAAATTTGGGTCTGTCTCCTGCTCTCTTTTTATAGCCCAGGTTCCCTAGGGTAGAGGGAAGTACCTAATTGCAAATCTGTCTTGCCAAGTACTTGGCAACTAGAGCTTCCCCCCACCATGGAGTTTGTCTCTAAAGCAGATAACGTCCATTTGGATTAACCTGATGGTTTAGGCTAGCAAAGGGCAAAGAGTTTTGAAGACTAGTTTAGAGATTAAACTCGAGTATTTGTAATGTATTCATTTCTAGACATTGTGGATACAATACTTTTTTTTAGCATGTCATTAGTTGAAAAGAGTGTCTTGTAGCAATCTTAACTCTGTATTTTTCAGCTCCTCTTGCATTTTTGTCCTTGCCCACTATTGGTTTAATGCAGTGTTTCAGGATCACTGGGTCAATAATCAAGGTATGAAAACATTTTGTACCTATGTAGCACACAAATATATATATATATTTGCATGCTTTATTGGAATCAACTGGATTGCTAGAGTTTGAGAAGTACTTTTATGGCTTTGTGTACATTATAGAAATCTGGCATCTGAGTCAGTGTTTGCAGCATGTGCATGCCAAGGAGCACGTATCAGTAGAGCAGAGGTACCAGCAGAATTAAGGGCCTGCAGTCCTGTAAATCTGCAATACTGCAGAGTCAGCACAGGCCCCACTTGAGCAGAAACCTAAACATCTGTTTAACTTTAGGCATGTGCTTAAGCTTCTTTGACGTGAGCTGCTAAGTAAGGGGAGTGGGTTTGTTTTTCATAGCTATTCTGAGTGCTTTACTTCACAAGGTTATGCTCAGGAAGCACTTTTCAAGCAGGATGGAGTTTGTTCTCTAGCTTCAGCCTGCCTTCATGTAGTGGGGCGAGATGTAAGCCTGCAGTCCCAAACTTTCTCTCTTCCTTTTCTTTCTCTCCATGTCCCAGGTTTGCAGAGGGGGGGACCTTGGGTGCCCCAGCCTGGAAGGGAGCTGTAGCTTGTTCATGTAAGTCTCCAATCTGGACAATCAAGGGATGGGGGCTGCAGGGTGCACACCCGCCCAAGCATACACATGGCCTACGAAATGCTTAGTGCTGCCTTTTCACTTTCAGACAGTGTAGCGTGTTCAGTAATACTTCAGTGCACAGGCTGACCAGTATTCATGCAATTATCTGAGGGACTCTGGCTGTGAAAACTTGCAGTGCGCTTGTTCCTTCTTACTCCTCCAAGCTATGAAAACAAATGTCTCTTCCTTTTGGACAGAATTCCATTGCCATTTCATTTTGTTGTTGCACCTCCCGTGTGTTTCCATCTCATCTATTTTCTTCTGGTTTTTGCCTGTCCAGATCCTTTCTGTACTCACACTTGTTATTAGCTGCAATAGTCTGTATACGTATATTCTAACATTATGCTATAAAAAAGTTCTGAATTAAAATCATCTTGCCCTGACACTGATGTGATACCTGAAAGGCCACTGGCAAGATAGCAGTAGTCAGAAGTTTTTCGGTTGAGCTCTGTTCTCCCAAACAGTGGAAACTGTTGCTTTTTTCCACCCAAATGAAGGAACTCAACTTGGAGGACTCTTCAGACTCTTTGGTCACCAGCAAGTTTTGGAAGAGTTGTGAAAGATCCCTCCTGTGCTTAGGTCTGGTATACTTAATTACATGTTATAAATTTGATAATCTCATTTCTGGGAAGGAGAATGTGGAAGTCAAAGGAGGGAGAGGGGGGAAACACCGTCTGCTTATTGCTATCAGAAAGACTTATTTCTGAACCAGGGGATATAAAGCTTAACAACAAATTACATATTTCTGTTAACTATGTGGAGCAGTTCAAGAAAAAAGTCAACCCAGTGTAGGAGCACAGACCAACAGGAAGATCTCCCTCCATTGGAGTGGGGGGATGTTAATGACTCGTTACAGTTTGTTTGATGGGAATTGGAATTTATTGTGGTATCTGGTAGCATCCATCTTTCAGTTCTTCATCTGTTTTGATAAGGAAAGAATCCCGTGCTGCTGTATCCAGCTCCGTTCCTCCTGATAAATAAGCTGCATATCTTCAAAAGCCATCTATTATCCTCTGTTTGTCAGTTTTATAAACTGGAAAAGATTAGTGGGGAGAGAAAGGGAGGATTGCTGCTCACGTTGTGTGCAGGGCCTGACGGTATGGGGGAGGTGGCAGCCCTCTCCAGCTGAGCGGGGAGCTGGGGAGGATGGGTGGGGAGACACTCCACCGGGGCACTTTCCTGCCTTTGCAGCTACTGCCCCAAAACGCTGCGTGGCACCAGGTGTGAGGAAACACCCCTTTGTGGTGCTGTGATGTTCTCCGGGTCTGGGTAGCTGCTGGAGCTGATTATTTGGATCAGTGTTAACTGCTGAAGAATCATTTCTTCTGCTGGGCCATAAGCTCTTCTCCCTGGAAGAGCTGCCTTCCTGGTAACAGCCACCCTGAGATCCTGCGGCTGGCGGCACGGCTTCTCTGCATCCGCAGCTCCCTTGCCCAGACATATGGACACTTTAAGCTGTGCCAGCTGCCGTGCTTTTGGGACCATGAATTGCCCCTGTCCCGAACACTGAAACTAGCAGAGGCAGTTTAGCACTACATCCGCACTTTCCTCCATCCCTTCCTTAGCAGGCTTCCAGAAAGTGATGGGCATGGGATGCCTGCCGTCCAGGCGCATAAAGCTAAGAGAATGAACGCAGCCATCTAGAGCTGACGCACCCCAGCCCCGGCACCTAACGGCGCTTTTTGAAACACACGCATGAGGCCATGCAGCCATCTCGGGGCACTGCTGGTCAGAGTTGTCCTGTTCTCCAGCAGATGAGCCCCTCTCCTACCGTCTGTAATCACTGCAGGTGTGTTTCTTGTGCTACCTGAATTTTTCTTTTGACTTTGATTGTTTAATGTAGTCCTAGTTTTTACAGAAGCCTTTCTCATACTGTCCAGTGAAATCATGAAAAGGAATTATTTTCCAAACTCCAGTTTTTTTGCACTGAAGATACAAAATAGACCTGCTGGGATTAACCCAAACATGCACGTGGCTGAATCACAGCACTGAATTTCTCCCCTGCCTATTCTGAGACTTCTTTGAACGTTGTAAATTAGCATTTCACTTAGGCTGATACTGGCAATAGAGGATGAGTGATGTTAATATTTGAAAGTTGCATGGTGAATCTAATTTTCAGGTTTGCATGCCAAAGCTTAGCATGTACTGGGGCACTTACAACTGACATACAGATGTTGTAGCTACAATTTAAATGTGTGGTTTGTCTCAGCATTTCATGGCCCTGATATACAAGTATTACAGAGTTAAAACCAGTGAGTTGTAAGCACGACAGTATGGCTACCTCTTTTGAGCAATTAGTACGTGATAGAACAAAATCATACCATCTCACAAATTGTGATTATGGTCAGTCAACACTTGAAAAATAATTGGTTTGGTAATTTTAATTTTTTATCTCAAATTTTACTGGGAGGCGGTAGGCGGAGTGCAGCATGTCCAGATCGTACTCTCATCTCCACGGATCAGCATGGAGCCCTAAAAGTGGTGTGAGAGCGGGGGCTGGGTGGTTCAGCAGCAATCAGCTGAAGTGGCAAATTGCCCAACAAAAATGTCCTACCAAATTCATTAGTACCCAAAATGGCTAGAAACAGTAGTTCTTGTTAATCAGTTTTATGTGCTCTATGAAATTTGTAGGTGATGGATCTTCACGGGACTGTTTCAAGGAAAAGCCCTAGATTAAGTCTCCTTTTATAAACTCTGAAAGAAGGCCAAGGAATGCAGTTCTGGAGCACTGTTGGTCCAGTTATTTGCATCCATGTCCAAAATAATTTACCGGGCATCCTGCAGTCCTCGTTTTGTTGGCTGTTAGGAGATTTACCATATCAAAGCCATAATGCATCAAATTAATCAAATAATTGATTTTTAGCAAACAAAAAGCATAGCAATCGGGAGGTAACGCAACCCTCTCTCCCTTCCCAGAAGGCGGCTGCCTGTAAGTGAATATTCCAGAATACTGTGATTGTTACAAAGACAACTGGGGTAAATACCTAAAAATTCAAACTACATACTGGTTTTTTTCATGAAGCAACTGTAATGAATGTGGCTCGAGTTACAGAGCTGGTTGCAAGCAGGCCCACAATGGAAAACATATGCCAGATTGTTCACGTGAAGGATCCCAGTAGGCGATAACTGCTTGGCTACAAGCTGCGAGCAGGACAATTCTGTGCTGTGGTGAGTTGTCGTGGTCCATTAAACCAAAAAGTACTAAAGGAACAAAAAGATCCCTGATCTGAGTCTTGTACCCTCCTGCACTACATCAGCCTTTGTGGTCCCCTCACTTCTGGGGTGTGGAAGGAGCCCCACGAGGAGCTAAGGCAGCCCGCCAGAGTGGGCTGGCGATCGGAATGTGGAATAACTTTTTGCAGAGTTTTGAAAGCAACTTTGAAACAAATTTTATAGCTGAATATGAATCTGGTGAAGGAAAAAGATGTTGATTTGCTTACAGAAGCAAGAAAAAGGCCAGCTGTAGCATTTTGTGTCCTCTGAGTTCAGTGTTACTGTCTCATTTCAGTACTTTCCTCCAGTCTAAGACAGACGGGTGTGTAGACATGCAATAGAAATTTCAGCAGAAGTTAGAGTTCCTCTTTCATTCGGAATGAGTATTCTCAGATCAAATAAGACAAGACTACAAAGAAGAAAAATGAAACTCTACAGAGAATCTAGAATTTCTTACCTATGCTGCCAAGTCCAAGTGAGAGGTACTGATAAGGAAATGGAGATCTTCCATAGAATCACAGAATGGTTAGAGTTGGAAGGGACCTTAAAGATCACCTAGGTCCCACCCCCCTGCCCTGGGCAGGGACACCTCCCACTAGACCAGGCTGCTCAAAGCCCCATCCAGCCTGGCCTGGAACACCTCCAGGGATGGGGCATCCACAGCTTCTCTGGGCAACCTGTTCCAGTGTCTCACCACCCTCACAGTAAAGAATTTCTTCCTAATATCTGATGTAAATCTCCCCTCTTTCAGTTTAAAACCGTCACTCCTCGTCGGATCGCTCCACTCCCTGATAAAGAGTCCCTCCCCTTATTCCCTGTAGGCCCCCTTTAGGTACTGGGAGGCTGCTGTAAGGTCTCCCTGGAGCCTTCTCTTCTCCAGGCTGAACAACCCCAACTCTCTCAGCCTGTCCCCATAGGAGAGGTGCTCCAGCCCTCGCATCATCTTCATGTCCCTCCGCTGGACTTGCTCCAACAGGTCCATGTCCTTCTTATGTTGGGGCCCTAGAGCTGGAGGCAGGACTCCAGGTGGGGTCTCACAAGGGTGGAGAAACAAGCAAACAGACAGTAGAAGAGAAGCAGGACTCCAGAGGACTTATAGGGCAATTGGAAATGGAAATAACTGGTGGTCTGCACAGTAACATTCAAAGTAGCAAAAGAATCATTAAAGACAAATACCTTACAGCAACAGAGAGTGCAGGAATCTGATCCTCTGGTAGGATTTTTGGGGAGAGGTGGTGAGAGGAAAAGGGAATGAAAGTATGAGAGGGATTTTTATCAACATGTTGCCTCCTGCTAGACATGACCTGTGGCACTCATTAAACCAAATTATATTAACTTTTATTTTATTATACTTTTTTTACTATATATTATTTATGCTTTTATTTTTAAGTTAATTTTCTTCAAATATGCCAGTTGTTAGGCCACATCCCTGTCTTTTCACATTAAAAAGTAAAACTAATTATGCATTATTTGTTACAAGTAGTCTGTTTATGCCATATAAAAGAAATGGACTGAATGGATACCTTAGGTAAAACACTTCTCAGCACTAGTACTTTTTGAAACAAAGGTATAATTAAGGTTTAGATTAAAATCTGACTCTTCTGAAAACCGTGGAAGAACTTTATGCAAGAAAGCAAATAACATGTAACAAAACCACCCTCTTCCCTGCCATAATCCCCACAGGAAGATTTAAGTCTTTCCAGAAATGGAATAAACAATACTCTGGGGATACTCAGGAATGCTCATGGTGGTTAGTTTTTTAACATGATACAATAAAACATTGTATAGGGATAATGTTCTTGCAGAGTCAAAGGACGTGACGGTAAAAAGGGGCTGAGTCATAGAGTAGAGAATTAAGTATACAACAGGCACGTGTAAAACCCCTTGCTTATCTGGGTTATTCTGTACCTTCCTGATGCAAAATACCCAATTTACTCTGAGGACTCTCACCTCAGTGGTACCAGAAATTTTTTGTTACCAGAGTAACAAAACTCTATATGCTGGCCTTCGTGAGCATATGATCAAAGGGACTATCCGATTTCCACCCACCGTGTGCAGGCTGCCAATTTAAATATTTACTACCCCTTGGGCTGGCCAGCCAGCAACGCAGCAGCAGAAAGGGGCATGAACCACACGTGTGCTGCCACTGACCTGGTACGCTTTCTGTTTTCTGGAAAAGGTACAAGAGGAATTTGAAGTGAACGTGCTGTGGCTGTGTTAGTAGAAAAATTCACTATGTTCTTTAAAAAATAATACCAAAAAAAACCCTCAAAAAACCCATTTACAACTATGCTACAGTAAGAATGTTGCTTGAGTAATATCTCAGAGAATTGCCCTTGCTTTAAGCCTAGCACTCGAGATACACCGTTTCGTTATCGAATAGCAATTCATGAAGCCATTAAGGATTAGTTTCCTTTAAAATGCTATTGTTGTTTTAAGTGCCTTTAGTGGTTGGTCATTTTCTCCCCACAGATCAAGTGTCTTTGAAATGTGGTGATAAACTGAAAGAATGTGAGGAAACTGTTGGTTTGTTTTTTTTTTTTTAACTTCTGTTGTCTTGTGTGCACTGCCTTTGGGAGGTAGGAAAACTTCACGTGTGCCCTGCTAAATGCAAACACTTCCTTTTACATACGTAATCTAGTTCAGAAGAGGAACATACCTCTCCATCACCAACAAATATTTGAGGCGAGCTCTAAAGATTTTTTCTTTTTCTTTTAGACTAGTAGAATGTAACAGTCAGAAAGATGCTAGGAAAATAAATCATCTTTGTAAAGGAAATATTTGGTTTTTTGCTTGGCAGCCATATACAAAATAAGATGTATCGCTGTAGCCAGAACTGATTACAAAGCCCGCCGTGAGTTTGATGTGTTTTATTCCTGCAAAACCACAACGCACCGATTGCTAGATTACCCATGTTAGAGGCGCCCTGGAATGAAAACCTCCTTCGTGTTCTACCTTAAAGCCCAACATAGCTCCTGGCCAGAGGAACTTGGCTGGATATTGGGCAATTATGGAAACACTTCAGGATCCCATCACACCTGGTGGCCTCAAGAGGCCACTCAAGGATTTGGGGGAGCCTTTTGCACCTGCACAGGAAGTCTCGGCTGTATATTCATTCCACATTGCTTTTACTTTCTGGAGAGCAGAGAATATGTAAACTCTAGATATGGCAAATACATAAAATAAGGAGGATACTCAAACAGAATATTGATGTCCCATTTATTTTCTTATCCCCATAGTATTTTGCTTTAAATAAACACCTCATTGAGTCCAATCTCAAAAGTGATAGGACTACAAACTCAATAGAAAGTAGAATTTCATTTATCCCTTATTATCAGTATTATCCAGAAAAACTTTGTTGCTGTTTTGCAGTACTCTTCGTAAGATGCCCTCCCGTTTCCTAATTATCATTTACAACTAGGAAGAATATCATGGACTTAACACATGCCACAATTTCCTCACCTAGCCTGGCTTAGTACTGAGAACAAGCTAGTCTTCCCTATGCAGATACACAGATGTATTTAGATTTGTTCCTAGCATTCTCTTCTTTGGATTCTAGGTATCAATTTCTCTTCATCTTTCCAAGTCCATGCTGCTTTTTGCTGCTGTTTTGGTTTCTTTCCAGTTTATTAATATCCTTGTCATAGCATAATGTCCAGAACTTAACAGTAATCCAGCTGCGGCCTCACAACCACTGAACATGTGTTGCAGCAATGTCATTTCTGTGCAGAGCTTCTTCCAATTGGAGCTCTCATAGTAGGAGATTCGCATTCAGTTTATAAACATCTCAAATCGTGTAATTAAACTTTAAAGAAATCTTGGTATTTGGCTTTGAGAGATTCTTAGAACCACAGGAGAAAAAGAAAACTCAGTGGCAACCACTGCTCACCTCTAGTGTTTTCTTGCCATTTTCCTTAACTTTCTCTCTTTCTCTTTTTTTTCCTTCCTTTGAGACCCTACTGCATTTAACATTTTACTTCTGGCTTTCATTCTTTTGTAGAGTGCTAGAAAAAGTACTTTGTAAGCATATGCTTGTTCAAACACATTTTTCTTTTCACTTTATCCTTCACCAAAAAAGAAACCTCTTCAGGTTTTAAATAAATAGCGCTCTGGAAGAAGGAACAACAATGTGTTCTTCTATCTTGTTATGGAATATGCTAAGCTTAGAATTGTTCCTTACACAACTTTATTTACCCTTAATATTTTGGTAAAAACACTCAGCAGTGATTTCCCCTTTTTGGCTATTAAACTTACGCAGTGGTTAATTGTTGGAGTGCCCGCTGCAATGCTGCGGTTAGCAGGAAAGCTGAAAAAGCTGAAGTCGTTTAGAAAGTTCACAATAGATAGCTGACATATTTTTGCTTGTTGTCAGCTAGTGCTCTCATAAGACCATAGACAGCATGAGCGAACGTAGGAGGAAACAATACATCTGCAGACACTGGCAGACAGCATTGCTTGCCAAATTTGGCCACAGTTCCTTTAGATAAATAATTTCTCAGTGACGTGCCGTGTTGAAATTATATAAACAGCAAAAATTACTAAGACCTGGGCCCCAGGGTTTTGTGGGTTTCAAGATTTTCTGCAATCAATATTCTGACATCTGCAAATATTTTTCTCTAACAGCTGATGCCAGGAACACAGCAACATTACCATCACTTTCTATGTATTCAAGATTTTGAATACATTGAAATAATGTCTTTTCAGCCCCAGCCCTGGTCAGGACCTTTGCACTATCATAACCACCAGCTCATATGAGAAGGCTTATACAAAAGTTATCAAAGCAGCAATCTTTTCTCAGAATGGCTCGTAACCTCTTACACCAACAACTCCGTTAGCATTTCAAGAAATGTACATGGAAAAACACGGTATTAAGTTTCAGTCTCCAGAATTATCAAGGGTTTTAGAGTAACTTCTGCTGAACATAAAGTAACTTACTTTGCACGTCGAATGTACAGGGTTAGAGGTTATTAAGGTTGTTTTTCCTACTTAGGACCAAACAATAGCTGGCTTCTAGCTCTGTGGTAAGACTTCCTTGATAATTAAGATACTTCCACTATGACAGTCATATACACTAGCGCTATCTGAAAAGTGTTTTCTATCACTGAGGAATTCATTCAGGAAACAAATGTGCATAATTCTTCCTGAACAGAAACATCCCATGGGAAAACCTTACCTGATTAATTTTATAGAAGCACCTCTAGACAATCTTCAGAAGTTATAAAAACAAATCGTTTATTTAACAGATATTCCTTAAAAAAATCAGTTTCTGTAACAGAAATCAAAGCTATGCGTGTCACGTGAAACATTCTGAAGGCAGCAGCTGTTGAATATTGACAGTTACCCATGGCACTGAGGAAACACGGACGATGCAAAATGAGTAATTGCGTTTAATACTATTGCCTAACTAGGAAAGACCAGACAGGAATAAAAATGTCCTTTTAAAACAGTTACACTTTTCTTTTGATGATATAACCTCCAGCACCTGGCCTCTCCTCTAGCAACACTCCCAAAGTAATACTGTTCTCTGAAAATAGTCTGAACAAAATTAACACACTCCGTTCCATTTTCAGTCCCCCATGTACTAATCAGGAACAAAGCAGAGATATGCAAGTATGGAAAAAAGTCTCTCAAGCACTTTCTTATTTCAGTCATGCCTTAAGGCAAATTTGTAAATTTTAAGGGAATATCTCAAGAATTAAGCATAGAGCTTGTGAAACCCTTTTTTTTTTTTTGGTAGTTTTTGATCAAAGTTAACTTTCTCAGAGAACAGGTATGCACAGCAATAACCCCTCAGAAGTGTCTTAGGATAAGACCATGTTAGTGATGTTTATGTAACTCTTACATCTGCAAGTATTTCTTAAAGTAAATTTACATTTGCAGTGCAACTGTACAGGACAAGGTTTCAGTAGTTTTGTGCACAGTGTGATGGTATTTCAATGAGCATAAACGTTATAGGCAGCAAGGTAAAACTACCTCAGTGCTTCATTTCCACATAAAACGTATGAAAGCAATAATAGAATATGGCATCTTCTCAGAGTCTCACGTCTTTAAAAAAAGGATGCAGCAAAGCCTCTTTTGCAGTTATTCTTGTTGCAGGGTTTAAGTCTAGTAGCTTATCAAGTAGGTCATATGCTTCATCAGGAACCTGATCCCATCCTTTCATGTCTGTTGCCTTCATTTCCAAAGCACTGTCACCTTCCTGAAAGTTCTCTAAGTGGTGAATTTGTTTTCCAAGTGTCTCGGGAGCACATTTGTCTACTGCAACTGGCACAGCTGAGTCATTGACAGACTTGCTGGGCACTTCACCCTGGGATCTCTTACAGCTGCTATTTGTTCCTCTCAACTTCTCACAGAGGGTTCTTAAGTTTTGTGCTGGGACGACTTGGGTACACAGAACTGATTTACCTAGGAAAAAAGATATTTTACACTAAGTGGAATGTTATTATACTTTCCATGCAACTGTAACTTCTAAGTTTGTTGCAGAGAAACTTCATGTCTTGAAGTGTAACCACCATTAAAAAAAAAAGTCAACCTATCAAAAACCCAAATCTAAGCTTCCCACTCCTCCCAAACCAGCCATGTTTGTTATACAGCAATAGCCTCAGCAAGTCAGAAGGATAATAATCTCAGTTCTGCTCAGAACAAAGCTGTTTGGCTTTGTTTGTGAAGTTACATAGTGACAGGTTGTCACCCACCCTGCACACCATCTTTTTGCATTTCACTGTCACTTTAACAGAACTGAAGAAAATTAGATACCCTGATTTTCACACCTCTGTCTGGAGAATGAAAATAGATGCTGTCAGTTACACTTCCAGGTAGCAGTGCTGCAACATTTGGCTTGTAAACAATTAGGAGAATGGTTATTTTAGGTTTTTGTGTGTTTTCTGTTGGTGGTGGCTTTGTTTTTTTTTTTTTAAACAGCCCACCTGTTGGTTTTTGCCTTTTTTTTTTTTTTTTTTTTTTTAAACTAGCTCTTCCTGGGGGTGGGGGGGAAGCAAGGTTTACTATAAATATTAAGTCATATTGACTTAAGTCTTCAGGGCAAATTTTACAGGAATAGAAACTCTGCCTCAAGAATTCTAGTCAAATACCAGTGGAAAACATTTAGTTGACGTATTTCACCTCAAATGGCCCTGACTTGGTGAAAGGCAGTAGACAGGTTGGGAAACCTATGGCATGAAGTACCCCATATGCAAATTATAAAAGACAGAAAAATACAAAACTTTCTTAAAACTCTGTATATATAGATTAGTAGTTTTAGTGTTTTACATGCAAATGGTGTGATTTACCTCCAAAATTACTCCCAAACCTAAAAATAAATTTATACATATGAAGAAAAAAAAAATATCACAGATTGTAAGTCACTGCATCAGATGGCAGACCAAGCATACATTTTCCTCTTTCCCCCATAATTAAGGTTTGCATACCAAAAGTTTTAGCAGCCTGAATGGTTTCTCTGGATCCACGAACTGTCATGATTTGTGCCAAAGCGGTTAAATCATCACTTGCTTTGTAAAATGGATACCGTCCACTGAGCAGAGAAAGGAATACGATTCCCGCAGACCACATGTCAATTGCTGCAATTGAAAGCAAACTCAGTAATAACTAAACTCACAATTTCATAACAAACAAAATCACAACTGTCTTTAAAAAGAAATTATGACCTGAAAAGTCTCTATCAGATTATGTTCTGAATTACTTACTGACTTTGGCCACACAGATAACACTTCAGCATACAGTGGAAATTACTATGATTAGATTGAAGAATAATTTCCTGCTTTGATGCAGAGGGAGCGTTTAAGCTTTTCCATAGAATTTTTCATATGAGTAATTCCATTAACTTGCTAAACTTAAAAGGTACCAAAACAATGTTTGAAGTTGTTTTACACAGGGAGATGAGAGGGGGTGAAAAACTGGTGAGTTTTGATACTTATTTAAGTTTGCTTCATATGAAGAAAACCTTATATAAAGATCATAAATAAAAAATAATTCACAAATGAATGTGAATCCAAATTTTTCTGGGACTGAGGCTGCCACAGTTAGGCAGTAATAAAAAATTTATCTTACGATGAACTTTGTTCCTCTCTAATATGAAATCACTTGACAAGATAGCCAGTTTAAGAACTGTAATACTTAGAAGTTATTCCTCACTTTCATTGTGTTATGAAGAGTACAGAGAGTACTCTGGGGATGGATGCCAAAGCATGATGGAAACTTTAATACTGAAAGTTATGAGAATACCTGTCTGCCATAATTTTTTGGCTCACTAAGGTGCACATTTTGAGAGATGGCAAGGAAAGTGAAGGAGAGTTTGAAGGATTCTCAAACTCCAAAGAGAAAAATTAACAGTTGTGAAACAAAGCCATAGTTATTCTACTTATCTGCAAAAAAGTAAGTAGTAAAGAAGGCAGTAATTAATTTGAACATTTTAGTTAGAAAAACTATTAGCACGGGACTTCAGAGAGGGAAAAAAAAAAACTATTAAGTTGACTTCACTTGCAAAACCAGATTTTAAGTATTTTATTAAAATAAAAATTTAAGTTAATAATTTGGCACAATTTACAGTGGAAAAATTTTGTATCTTCTTCATAGTTTCTGTAAAAAGAGTTTTAGTATTACTGTATCACTGTTGAAAAGATGATACTACCTATTTGAGGTGTTGCATCACCCTGAGTATGTGGTTGGGAGAGTCATCAAGAGCCACCAAGGTCAAGACCTTTAAAGAATTTTAATTACTTAACTCTCGCTGAAATTAATAGACATTATATATCTGAATGGATAGTAAATCCTGGTCCTACAATTCTGGTAGAGCTGGGATCATCAACAGACTGCAAGATCCTGTGCAATGACATCAAAATCATGATTCCTCTCTATGCCTTTGGGAGCAGAGGGATAAACCAAGTTGAAGTGTAACTGGACCTGCGTAACGTCAACTTGGGAGTTTAGGTTGTATTCCCTGCACTGAGAACCCGGGTCAGGTGCACTGAGGTGGCTTTGGCTACAGTCAGCTGGATCCAGCTGGTAACTTGGTCTCAGCGCAGAGACCAGAACTAGCAGTAAGATTGGCAGGAATACAAGGAGATGACTACAGCAGTCCCAGATGGAAGCAGACAAGACGATTTGTTAGTTCAAATACAACACAATCTCATAAATATTAGTATTAAGTCTACCCAGTTCTAATTAAGGCCTTTGTTGACAATGCTACAAGAGCTCGGCACCACTGACTCAGTACTTTTAGGGCTGTCTGTGCCACACCCAAGGGTTTCTATATTTTCTGTAATCCTGCTCTCCATTACCCTAGAGAACAGAAAAGCGTCTGAAAGCATATTTAACATTAGCGTGTGTCCAAGATTTCCTAGGTATGTCTTCTTTCTGCCTAAATTCTGTCTAGACAGATTCAGAGATTGTCTAAATTTGTCCTGGATTTCTGGATGTCTTCTAGCCTGTAAAGCTGGCTGTTCTAGCATAGGCACAGTAACTCCGAACAGGCTGCCATACCTCTTGAAATCCCAGTCATACCCACAGCACAGATGTTGTTTCAAATAACGCTAAGCTATCTAGGCATAAACTGATCAAACATATCATTCAGTCTATTATGAGTGTGTATACATGCTTTAAGTACTGAAAATTGACAATTTTCTCAAAAAGTATTCAGGAAAAAGGTGGCTTAAAAACTGTTATTTCAAATCAAGTTTTCGAGGGCATTTGTATTTATTCCCCTTTTTGATAAGTCAAAACTCCTGGTCATACACCAAATGTTTAACAGGTAACTTTGCTTTTATTGGTCCTCCAATCTCCAGGTAGGCACAATCTCTCCCATCCTACTTGCATCAGCATTAACCATCCCTCTTGCATTAACCATCCCTCTGCTCTGGTATTTACTCAGGCTACTGAAACTTATTAACTTGATAGTTTTTAACCCTGACAAATTAAAAATTCAGTAAGAAAAATTATGACATTTACAGACCAGCTATTTAAAGCACTAGCAAAAAGGGAAAAGAAATCTGATTAAAAGTACTAACTTTCTAAAACACGTTTGCAACTGTACCATTAACTATGCCTGCTATGACAGCAAACTATATGTGACAATCTGTCTAAAAAAGTCTAAAGTATGTTTTAGTTTGTTGTGCAGTACCTGTGGTCTGAGTGGGGCACTTCGTTAATACTTCTGGTGCTCTGAATCCAGGTGTTCCTGCCCTGGGAGCAACTTGCTGACACCTTGTAATAAGAGACAAACATGCTTAGAATATAAAAGTTTGATAAGTAAGTTCTCATTATAATAATGCTTAATATTATTTTTTAAAATATACTTGTGTAAGGTGTGTCAACAGCCTAACCCTGCCTTATTCAAGTTTTACAGAAGTTTGAAGCATCTAAATACTTAAAGGATGGGTGTCAGGAGGATGGGGCCAGGATATTTTCAGTGGTGCCCGGGGACAGGACAAGAGGTAATGGGCACCAACTTGAGCACAGGAAGTTCCATGACAACATGAGGAGGAACTTCTTTCTTTGAGGGTGGCAGAGCACTGGAACAGGCTGCCCAGAGAGGTGGTGGAGTCTCCAACTCTGGAGACATTCAAAACCCACCTGGACGCGTTCCTGTGCAACCTGCTCTAGGTGACCCTGCTCTGGCAGGGGCATTGGACTACATGATCTCCAGAGGTCCCTTCCAACCCTATGATTCTAATTATCTAGCACGAAATCATTATGTTGCATAAGATAATGGCTTTATTATATTATCTCTTATATTTTTATTATATTATCTAGCATAATGTAATATTACAGAAATACTTATTGCATACTTCACTCACAATGACCTTTTTTAGTTTCATTCAACAGCTGCATCATTTTTTCTAAAGGCTTGTTTTCATAGGAAACTAAAGTTGAGACTAATGAACCAAAGACAAAAAAATGCACTAGATTCTTGAACATGGATGCTCTGGCTTTGTATTAGTCCACAGCAAACCAAGGTTCCCTATTTCTGAGTGTTGACAAGAATTTACCTTTTGTTAGATTAACTAAAAGGTGTGAGATTATTTAAAATAAAACCAAACAAAAAACAACTTCCCAGAGCTTTCCTGTATGGCTTAAAGTCCCTTCCTTCTATGGGCTACTTCTCTTTTGAGTCTGGCAAATTCCTCATGTTTCATACTTCTGAAATGAAGTTGGTATCACCATATTTTGAGTCCGCGAAGAGAGGGACCCTACAGTTTCATGACTATGCCTAGTAAGCAGACTTCTCTGCATTAATCTGTTCCTCAATGTGTGGATAAAAGGCAATAGTAGGTCGTAACCAAAACTGCAGAGGGATGGAGCTGAACCGAGTTATTAAGATTCTCTAACCTATTATTAAAACTTAAACATTATTTTTTAAATCAACAAATACAAAACAGTCATGTTTCCTTTTTATTCTACACTTTGTGACTTCCAGAATCCAAACCATTGGCATGATTTAGGTCTATTAGATAACTACTAATAACAGATTAATGTGTTGTCTTCTCTAAGTGTTGTAATTAACTTAAACCATTTTCTACAACACAGGTAGGTAGATAACTAAATATAACAACAAAAAAATAATTAACAGTGAATCTCTCTTGCCGCAGATAGCAGTGAACTGATTATTCCATGAATTATTCTTGTTTAAAAAGAACACAGTCAGTGTTTCAAGGGTTGCACAGATCAAATGCTATCTTTCAACTACTAAATCAGCTGCCTAGTAAATCAGAGTTTCTGACCTTGCTTGACAGCATAGCAGACAATTTTACGACATTATCAAAGCAAATTACCTTGAAAGGCAAACACTGCAAACTCTATCTGTTGCATAACAGTCACAGGTCAGGTTTGAGGGACAACCACTGGCAGCTTTCCTGGCTGCCCCATTGCTTGCTGTTTTGGTAGAAGTGATCTTCTTCTTTGTTACTAACTTCCTAGATGAAACATCTATCATCTTTGCCTGTTTTATGAGCTGCAATGTAGATATTTTACAGAAGATATATTTAAGAAGCTTCCCTTTGCATAGGTAGGCCATTTCCTAAAATACGGGTACTCATCAGCAAGAAGCTGCAATTTTAGAACAGAAGACAGCAAACCTTTCTAACAATATCACAACATCTATAAAACAGACACTGGAACTTTCTAAAAATCCTGATTTCCTCCCCTTCCCCTTCAGAGAACATTTTTCAGTGTTTTCTAAAAAACGATATACATTAGATATTCTGAAGCTACAAGACAAGTATTTTTCAAGTTAATAAAATGTTTCAACAATTATTTTGGCTCAATATGAGAATAAAAACAACGTATATGAAATGCCACAGCAACAAGCAGGCACTAACTTCAGATGACCACTGTTGGCCAAACCCACTAATTTAGTTGGGGTTTCCAAGTTGTCATATTAAATACTAATTACAAAAAGTACAGAAAAATATTTATTACAAGTTTTCTGTCCAACTTCAACTGCAAAATAAATTAAAAAAATTAAGTTTCACAAGCTAAGTATATCTTAGTTGCACAGATACATGTATAGGAAAAAAGATTAACTTAGCATACAAATGAGATCAGCTAGGGACACAGCTAAATAACTAGTTCTTTAAGAGTTTCAAAAGGGACTGGAACAGAAATTAAAAATTCTTCGAGCCTTTAAGCAAAGACACACTTAATAATCTGCTCAAAAACTTTTAGTTCCACAGCATCCTGGAGTAGTGTCCAGTCTTACAGAACAACCAGTTCTATAATTTTTCAAATATGTAACAGATTGCTCTTACTGATGAGTCATAGTTCTTACTTTTGTGTTCGTGTTCTCCTGGTATGTGGAACTATAGACATTGAAATTCCTTTCTCCAAAGACAGAGCGCTGGACAGAATGGTGCGCAGAATCCTCCTACAATACCAACAAAAAGGACAATAAGGATCCTATCTAACACACAGTCAGCTGGATACTGACAGTTCAAAAAAAAAAAAAAGTGTGAAGTGACATAAAACAAGAACAGCTGCATGGTAAGTCATTTTCAGGCATCAGTTTATGGTGGATGAAGAAAACATGGTCTAGACAGAACAGCAAACATGCTTACAAAACTAATCACACCTCAGAAGTGCCCCAAGACAATCTGAACATCACCTGTACTGCATTTGTTATGCAACTAAGTAACTAAGTGTAGATGAATAATTATTGGCTTGGGGGGGAGTTCCACAGTACATGTCACTTCAGAAAAGATTTAAGGCTGTCTAAATCGTAACCCGCGCTAGGGCTTTGTACAACCTTCGGCATCGTATTATATCTAACAGATAATGAACGATGCCAATAGGGTTACGTAAATCTAGCCACTTTGATATGAAAACTGTGATTCTGTGCATCACATTAGGACCCTGCCAGATATGCATGCACAACTTCTGTTCAGGTATTACATCTCCCCCTGTTGGATGAAGTAATACATTAAACATACAACAATATTAATGAAAAAGACTGAGAACCTTTCCTCCTCTTCCTTGTTTAATCTGTATTTTTGAAATTGAGCTGGACCTTTTATCAGCTGCTTTTGAGGCTGACTGTTGAGCTATCTGTTTAGGTGCTGTGACACCGACAGAAACCCCGTTTCCCAAGGCTACGGTGGGCTTAGTTTGCGAACAACTTCCCTGCTGGTCTTCAGAGTGGGTTGTTTTGAGAAGTTCAATTTTCGTATCAGGGGTTCCTTGTGCCAAGCCAAAATCTACCAAGGCGTACCTGAAAGACACAAATTTAAAATCAGGAATCACAAAGTATCCATCAATCAGTGCAATTTACTATTCATTACTTATTTACCTTCTTTCACATTTTACTCAATATGTTGCTTATCTGTACTGCTGCCAGCACCACAGTCCTATTTTCCTCCTTCTCCTCCTCTTGTCCTATCTTACCTATCCCCTCAATGTTTTTACCCTGTGCCCATCTTACTTCATTGTTTCTTGTCCCAAAATCTTCTCAAGTGCATACTTGCTCCAATGGTGTTAAAAAAATATTCCCAGCAACTCCTTTCTGGGGTCGTTCTAGTCCTACAGCTCCAAACCTTCAGTGAACAAGTACAAGAGACTCCCATGGGCAGCGGCACAAATGTAGCAGTGAAGACAGACAACGTTAACAATGCTGAGAGTTTTGCCAGGCTTCAAGCAACACCACTGGAATTTACTTCAGTCTTCAAATAGGTAAGACTACATTAGTTCACATTTTAGACCTGTCTTTAAAAGAATTATTTTTTTGTTACAAACAGTACAGAGGCAATCTGGCTGTCTCTGGGTTTCAGACAAACTCAACTCCACAGCTGCCACACCCAAAGTAGAGATTAAGGTTCAAACCAACACTAGAAGAGCAAAACAACAGTATGAATTCATTTGGACAGATTAAAAAATAAACAAATAAATCAATCAATCAGTATTTCTCAAATTCTGGCAAAATACAATCAAATCTCCCCTACAAACTTTCACTACATGGAATCATAGAATCATTTAGGTTGGAAAAGACCTTTAAGATCATCGAGTCCAACTGTAAACCGAACACTGCTAAGTCCCACTAAACCATGTCCCTAAGTGCTACGTCTGCACATCTTTTAAATACCGCCAGGACCAGTGACTCAACCACTTTCCTGGGCAACCTGTTCCAAAGTTTGCTAATCCTTTTGGTGAAGGAATTTTTACTAATATTCAGCCTAAATCTCCCCGACACAACTTGAGGCCACTTCTTCTCATCCTATCACCTGTTACTTGGGAGAAGAGACTGATCCTCACCCCACTACTGCCTCCTTTCAGGTAGTTGTAGAGAGCGATAAGGTCTCCCCTCAGGCTCCTTTTCTCCAGGCTAAACAACCCCAGTTCCCCCAGCCGCCCCTCATAAGACTTATGCTCTACACCCTTCACCCATTTCACCCACTTGCTTCACAAAAAAGCACTACCTCACTTTTTACAGTCTTTAAACATTGTAACTTGCAGGCAAAAAACCCACCCCTACTAGTTATAAACATTAATTCAATGTAAGGCGAAAACAGCCCAAATCTAGCTATATTTTCTGTATTGGTTTTACTCTGTGCATGAGTAAAAATTTATAAATATCAGCCTATGCACAAGTCACTACTAGTTTTCTTATTAAAAAAAATACTGATTTTATTCTTCTCATTCAAAAGTGTAGTACTTTTACTCAGTAGTAAAATCTTCATTTTTTCAGGTACGTGTCACTCTATGAGGCAGATATTACATTAAATATGAAAATTCCTTCCCTCCTCAAATCCCCAAACACAGAAAGAAAAGTTTTACAACTGAAAAAAAAAAATATATATCTTTATTAGCTTTATTACTTAAGCACATGCTATACAGATGAAGGAAAAAAACCCAAAAAGCCCAACTGACTCTGTTCTGCCAAGACACACATCCCCAAATGAGATCACAATGTGGTCATCTGGACTTACTCTTTCAGCCGCCTGTTGTAGAGGAAGTTACTGGGCTTGACGTCACGGTGAACAATACCGAAGTGATGAATGCGCCTCAACGCTTTAAACAGATTAAACATGTATTCCCTCACTTCTTCAAAGGAAAGAGAATTCAAAATGTCCTGAAAGATTATTTGGATACTGTAATTATGCAACTGCTTTTAATTATCAACTTTTGCTACACATAAAAAGTCTGAGACTCACCAAGAAGGATTCATGTTCCAGATATGGCATAACAATAACCACATGATCATTCTTCCTAAAGCAATATTTAACTCCCATAACGTTATCTTGTCCCCTAGAAGAAAAGTAACGTCACTGAATAAAGACCGGAAGATAGATGTTTATTTTCCTTTATTTCTTAAAAACTTGAGGTCAGGCTTTCTTTTATAATCTAATTCATATTTTGACAGCAATCTTATCAGCAGTCAGCAGTTACGCTGTTGCCTCTCATTGTTAGGTTCCGTTTGGGTTCTGCAATTTGCAACGAGGGCTCCACAGATTATTTGTGGGGCCATGGTTTGTAGTCACAGCTGTAATTAAATGTAGGACCCTAACCTTCACGATACCAACTACTTTAAGAAGGTGCTATTCAGCACACTCTGGCAACAAGTATTCATTCTTAAAACCACACTTCCTGATGAAGAGATTCTTTTTTCCATGCGTTTCACAACTGGAATTTTTTTTATCTCAGAGATACATCATAGAACTTCTCAGATGGAAAATACAGCACCATCCGCAAACCGAGACAAGCAGAAAAGGGCATCCCTTACAGGTAAGACACTCCATTTCTTACTTGCTCTTGATAAAAAGAATACACGTTTCTGCGGTTAAAAAAAAGGCAAGTGAAGTGCCAAAACTTAAAATAAATAAATACAGAACAGTGAGACAATGTTGAGCAGTTCAGTCATGACAGTCATCTTTTTTTTGATGTTGATTATGTACCCTGCTACTGTGAGGCACTGAAGTTCAGCAGCAATTCGCAGAGGGTGGCTGGTTGGAATCAAGTGTTTCAGAGCCATTTTTTCCTCGCGTCCTGTTTGTAGTTGTGCTGTGGCCAAGTAAACAGTACTAAAGGTACCTGTAAAGAAGGGAGAAAACCAGTCTTCAACATTTTTAATTAGGTCAATTCAGATTTTTAGAAAAGTGATCTAACTGTTCACAATCCTGCAGTATACTTGAGACTACATCAAAAGCAGATTCCATAAGAGAAAAACGCAGTTCCTTTTTTCTACTACTGAATTCAGTGATCTTGTATACAAGTTTTTTATGTCAGTAAAAATGCAAATGTAACACTGTCTAACTTGCCTGGGACACAGAGTTCTTTGAATGTAAATTTCCTATCTTTGATTTTCTTTCTTGTTTAGGTAGCTTACTTTCATCTGACATCTAACTCTTCTCTCTCTACAATATAAGTGGGCTATATAATGCTAATCTGGAAAGCACTGCCTTTACTATTCAAAGCACTTCTGAAACTGCTACATTTTTCCTAATTCTGTTACCTTATCTCTAAAGTAAGACTTCTCTCATGATGTGTAACTTCACTATTTGTTTGCCTAGAGCATCACTGCATAGACAAAACACAATAGACTCATTTGCGAAAGGGAGTATTCAGACTACAATAAACTTACCCACCCATTTAATTTTAAGGATATCCTAATATACCTCTTAGAAGTTATTTTTTCCTAATGATCTGAGATATCTGAACATACTTCCATATGAATAAACAGTACAAATTACTTTTGATTACATTTTAAGTATTGTTCGCATCATGCTAGTTCAACAGCAGTCTGTAAGTGCATACATACATCAAAGTGCCAACAAAAACTCTAAATACTTCTTGCAGTCATAAACAAATAAATCTAAAATCCCATACATTCAGTAGAACTGATCATAGCAACAAGGCTAAGACCTTATTTTTGGTTTCAAGAACTGCTAAAATGTAAATGACTCCAGAGTGGAATCCTAAGTCAAAGCTTGTTTTCTCATAATGTTGCAGAACTGCAAGTGGTATATTTTTTAAAAGCATTGTTTGCTCCCAAGAAGTAAAATCAGAGCACTATTCATAATAAAAGATTTTGTTTAATTATACTATCTTTTTTATAGGCAGAGCTCCTTTTTTTGTTGTTGTTTTTGAAATTTTATATTGATGTGGTGAATGGAGCTGGGTTTTTTGAAGGGGGGAGGTTGAAACAGGGGAGAGGTTGTGAGGTGTACACAAGCATTCTAAAATTTGATACTGTATGTCTTTAAAAAAGTATTATAGTATTTATTTTTTTTTAATAAAGCAGCTATAATCTTTCATTTTCCTCCTCCAGTTCTGCCCACAGAGTTTCAGTGGAAACAAAGCCAACTTAAGGAACAGCAGTTAAATATGTCAAAACACAGCTGCATATAAATAGGTTTCTCATGCAAAAGAGAAAAAGAATGGAGTGTTAAAAGACTGACTTACTCGAATCTACCTCAAAAATTTTTAGTTGTCGATACTGGAATGCTGAGGTTTTTTTAAAGGCTTTAATATACCAGATTTTCAAGTAAAATATCCTGAAAATGTCCCTAATTAACACACCTATATACTCAGCAACATGTTAGAACTCCTACAGAGACCAAGCAGTAAATCAAGGAGGCATTTGGCTTAAATTGCATGTATTGGGATCTTAGATTTATACCCTTTAAATTAGAAATACCAAAAGAAATCTGACTCTAAGCAACCTAAAATAAAACATTTACCTTCTCCAATTTTTTCCTTAATTTTGAACACATTTACAAGCTGTGGCACTGCTTCATAAAGGTTTTCAATATCTCTTTTTATTCCTGCTGTGGAAAAAATGGGGGAAATAAGTTATGAATTTTATTGCTTGATTCAATATCTGATCTATATTTGAGATCACAAATCGCACTTCAGTTCATAGGACAGTGAATTCACATAAACAGAGGAAAAAACAGCAGACAGGTATCTATCACTGCTGACATTACCATCTGCATACTTGATAGTATTGTTGTTCTTCATCACACTCCCTTATAAGCTGCAGCATTTTAAAAAAAATATATTTTTTTTACTTATCTGCCACCTGGCAATTCTCGAGAGGACAAAAGCCTTCTGGTTAGTAAGACATCTGATAAATATTGTTAAGTATTTTCATGAGACTTGCAACACAAATTTAATAAAAGACAAAACTATATAGTTGTTTCTGTAGCACAGGAGAGCACATCCGTGGGAGGCAAATCAAAAATGTAGGAAAAGAATTTAAGTTGTTTGGTTTGGGTTTTTTTTAGATCAATAATGCAGTCTTTCACACTGTTATTTAAACTAGTAAACACCAAAAAATATGCTTCCTCTGCAGTTAAGTCGCTGCACTTTGTGCTGCAATCACTAGATGGCATAACAAGGATGTTGTACTGTATTATTTCAAAAAATTATGCAGTTTTCCATTCAGTTTACAAATCCTTGCAGTTTAGTGTTCTCTATACCCTGCACAAGAATTCACTTCTTTTGAAGCTATGAAGTATGTAGAGGCTGTCACTAATTTCCATCACCCTCTGTAAAGCAGGGGTGAAGAATGTTTTATTATACAGAAGTAAGCACAAACTGGTATTTGGAAAGTCAATCAAATGGAAAAAAAGTGTATGCATTTTTCATCCTAAAAATTAATAATAATTTTAATTTAACATAAATATATAAATTGTATTGTGTACATAAAAATGTACTGTGTTTTATCAAGACAATAAGTCATAAGCAATAAGAATTATTTTCAAAATAGCACTGATATGCTAGAAACAAAGTCCAGATTAGCATGTATCCCCAACCTTCTATATTAGGTCACTTCATACAGCAACAAAATCTGCCTAAAGAACACTTTATTCCTGGTAAAAGACTAATAAATAAGTTGGTAATTCAAGATGTAGTTAACTTTCGATTGTAATTATTTTGTTTTATTTCAAAAATTTATAAAAAACAACATACTTTTGAGTACTGAAGCCTGCTACCTCTCTTACTATCCGTTTACTTTTTTTTTTTCCTTTAAGTGGGTCGCTCTGCTTCTCCAAGTTATTTTAAGTCATTTCAGGGGGCATATTTCAGGAATGAAAAAAACCCTCTACACTACACACCAAAACTGCTAACATTCATTTAAGATACTGTTTTGATCAACAAATACAAGTAAAAGGTTAATCAGTTCTGCTAGGAATCATATCTAAAAACTTTAAAAATATCCTCAGATAAAAATGATAATACTTGTACTAACAGTCAAGATGTACAGGACCCTGTGTCTAATAATCCCCAAAAAAGGCTAAAGAAAACCGGTCAACTCTACAGTTATTCTGTTTATTCCCCAATATTAGAGAGCCAGATAAAGCTAAACACCTTGAAAAGTAGGAAATTGAAAGTCTGAGGAATCACTTCATTTTCCTATCAATAGAGCAAAAATTTCTATTGAAAATAACACTAAAAATTCAGGAAGTTACTACATAATGTTTTTTGAATTGATAGCATTCATATTGCCCATGTGCTCAGAACTTTATTAAGAAATTTAACTATTATTGTTGTAATTCTTGTTGTTTTGTCACTAAAAGAGAGCCGTTGATAAAAAGCTTTATCATTTAAAAAGTGGCATTCCCAGTTACTTCGCACAGTAATTTCAATGTTTTACACAAATGTTCATTTATTACGTAACAAATGCAAGACATTCAAGAAATCTTTCTGAAATCTTCAGAAAACACAGGAAGGGTAAAAGCTGATATTCGTACCATGTTCCATTTTCCCCAGGAATACTCAAAGACGTTAAGAGATGAAACCATGTAACAGAACTATAAAGAATTAACACCAAAATGTTATTGCATCACTCAAAGACACAGGCCTTTCCCCTCAGGAAGATAATCCTGTTATTGGGTTCTGAAACATCCTACACAAACTTCATCCCAAGAGGTCCGTAGCCACAGGACACAGCTAGAAAGTGGTTTGCAACAGTGGTATGGTTCTAACAGGCTCTGTTAGAACAACATTGTTTAGAACTAGTTTGATATCTAACCTGCTCCAAATACAGCAACTTACAGTTTTGTTCAAAGGCTTGCGTTTTATTCTGACCTCATGACAGTTGCTCAAGCTTCAGTTTTTACTAAAAAAAATACACTGATAGTAACTTACAGTGTAAAATTTGCACTGGAATTTCTCAAGTAAAGTTGCTTGGTTAGGAAAAAAGGACTTAACTCTGGCAAAACCCAAGACTCCTAAGAAGGACTCAAAAGGCACATTTTTTAAGTCTTTAGAAACCAGCAGATTTCTACTTTCCTTACCATAGCAGGTTTTTGGGCTGTTTTGTGCCACCAGTCTAACAGTCCTAAAGTAAATACTAACAATCACGAAAAGCTGTCTCGATAACTGTTACAAAAATCTGCCAAATACTCCATTTTGTCTGACACTGAATTCGGGTTCCTGCCTGGACAAAGTTCAATGCTGTCGGAGCACTAACAGCTGGGTGACACAGGCTGCAGGTCCTAGGCTAGAGCAGCGCCTACCCAAAGCACTGAGAGCTTTTAAGAACTCAACACTGCTTCTTGTGTGAAAGATCCCAAAAAGTGCTAGAAACATCCAGTGACTGCCCTTGTTGATATACAGCAGTATAAACATCATCTGTTCTCTTCTGGGTGCCTGAATCCCCAGTTGGGTATAGAGAACATACAGGCATTGTGCTATCAGTGTGTAGTAATAATAATATCTAACATTTTCTGTGAGCAGATTTTAAAGTAATTACTCCCTAGAATGAAAAGCATTTGCAAAGTGAGACAATTAAATGTTATTCAGCATCACTCTACGTAATTCTGGACGTGGATGTGCAGGAGACTGACAGAGGATGATCTATTTCTAGGAAAATCAGTACCATTCTATATAAGCTGGCTGACCACCCACAATTACTTGAGCAAGCATTGCACAGAAAGTCTAGATTGAAGTATATTCACAGAGAGACCCAAAAATGAGCAACAAAAAAACACTATCAGAGCCCACATTCGCAGTTCAGCTTCTCTGGTAAGAGCAAGAATGGTGTTTTTATGCACATAGACACATCTAAAGAAATCTAATGATAAAGCTGGTGATTATAGGTTAAAAGGAAAAAAATTTTTTTTTGGACTTGTCTGGTCAGAAAATTTTATTCTCAAGGACTTCCTTTTTGAAATTCTGGTATGCTCTTATAGTAATGTTCTGTAATAAATAAATAGTAGGGTTAGTGAATTGTAACAAACTACTGATGATGAAGTTTTGTAACACATGGAATGCAAGAATAAGCTTAAAATCAAAAGCAACCTCAAATATTTTCATTTCTTTAATTCTTTATACAATAGGACCATAAACAGACAGGCTTATAATTGATGCTGAAACTTCCTGAAGCGATGAAGAATCATGTCAGCAACAAAACAACGTTAGCAATCCCTATTTTAGCACATACCTGAAAGCTTGCTGTTCTGCTCATGCTTCCCATGGAAGTCTTCAGCCTGATGAGGGTGCTGTTCCTCACAGTGAGACTTCATCACTGTTTCCATCATGAAACAAACCTGAAGAAAAAAAAATCCAAGACTTTGAAGACCACTTCTGGACACCTGGGGGAGCAAGCATATCTGGTAAGACGCTTCCTGGCCCTGCACTCAGTTCCTGAGATGAGATTTAGCGAGTCTGAGGAGTTCCTCTGTGCTACCTAAAACAAGGCTTCACCCATCACCCTAGCAAAAAACTAAACCAGTAAACCCACTCCAATAACAGGAAAAAAGGGGGAAGGGAAGGAAGACTGCAGGACAAGCTTAGACACAAGTGATTTTCTTTCATCTCTTGTGTTTCCTGATTCACATTAAAGCATTATCTCTTCCCTGAAGTTTGCTTTGAAAGGCAAGGAACTGATGTGCACAGGAATATCTGCAATGCATACTGCAACACCCAGATAAAGGCAGAAAACCTGAAAGAAATTATAAGAGAAAAAAATATCTTCTCAATATAAGAGATTTCTCTCTCTTCTACAGCAGATCAACAAAAGCCATAATTATTGATTCTGTGATTTGTTGCCCTCCCTCCATAACAATAATAGCACGTGCTTATTTTGAAACACTTCTTTCCAAATCTTGGAAACTCTGTAAATAAAAGTGTAACTTAGTATGGTGTACTAATATGGTATAATGAAAAAAAAAACTGATAATCCCATTTCATATAATCATAGAATAGCTTGGGTTGGTAGGGACTTTTAAAGATCATCTAGTCCAACCCCTCTGCGATGAGCAGGGACATCTTCAACTAGATCAGGTTACTCAGAGTCCCATCCAAGCTGGTCTTGAATGTTTCCAGGGATGGGGCATCTACCACCTCTCTGGGCAACCTGTTCCAGTGTTTCACCAACCTCATTGTAAAAAATTTCTTCCTCATATCCTAGCCTAAACCTTTCCTCTTTCAGTTTAAAGCCATTACCTCTTGTCCTAGTGCAACAGGTCCTGCTAAAATGGGACCCAGGATGTGGCTGGCTTTCTGGGCTGCAAGCGTGCATTATCAGCTCACATGCAACTTTTCATCCAGCAGTACCCCCAAGTTCTTCTCTGTAGGGCTGGTCTTAATCCCTTCATGCCTTCATGCCCCAGCCTGTATTGATACCAGGGGTTGCTCCAACCCGGGGCAGGACCCTGCACTTGGCCTTGTTGAACCTCAAGAGCTTCACACAGGCGCACTTCTCGAGCTTGTCCAGGTCCCTCTGGTGTGTCAACCTCAGCACTCAGCTTGGTGTTGTCCACAAGCTTGCTGAGGGCACACTCCATCCCACTGTCTGTGTCAATGATGAATATATTGAACAGTACTCGTCCCAATACAGACCCCTAAGGGACACCACTCGTCACCAGTCTCCATCCGGACATTGAGCTGTCACTCCAGTACCCTCTGGATGCAACCATCCAACCAGTTCATGAGGAAAACCATATTTCATGAGGGGAAAAAAAGGCAGATAGCCCCTGGACAGGATAAGCAGTAATAAGTGAGCCTGGAAGCACCAGATCTTACAGCTGCCCAACACTGGTTCCATTCAAAAATCTTCCTTGCTTGTAACTGCCAAACCTTCAAAGTTCTGGCTGAACTTTTCCACCAGGGGGAAACCTATTCTGAAAAACTTCAAATGAAAGGATTCATCTGTTTCAGTTGTGGAACTAGAAATATATTTTGTCCCCAGAGAATTCAGGCTACCTTTAGTCTGTCATCCTCGTGCACCAGAACAGGGACAGGCAACGGCCTCTTTTTTTGAGGGAGCTTTGCTGGAGAGTGCGACTTGGAAACTAATGGAATGAGATTAGAGATACTTCTAGTCTCTCACAGGTAGACACTCCCTCCGCTAGTGCTGAGTAGGCAGATAAGCCTGTTCCAGACCTGAAATGGCACAGCCTCATTAGCAGAATACGGAGTGCAAACTAATACAGGCATCCGTGCCGCTCACTATGGCCTGCTTGCTCTAATCCAGCCCCACACCAGCCTCTGCTCTGGGCTCTTCCAGTTCAAGGCTAGCCACAACACCTTGCTTAGCAAAAGAAAATGAATGCTTCTGTCTGCCTGCGGACCGCAACGGGAACACGTGAGAAGGGTGAAAGGGGCTCAGAAACTCCAGGCGTCATTTCCATTCGTGTTAAATGCACGAGCTACCATCTGCAGAACTGAATACTTGAGTATATTAAAAAATGGTTTACTAATTTGGAAGTGGGCTTAATAGTTATAAAATGGAACATCAAACAAAGTTTGATTCAGTCAGATATTTAGTTTTTACATTAAAAAACACCCAAAAGACACCATTAGAGAGAAAAAACTAAGAGGAAGAATGAAATGATCCAAAGTTGCAGCTCAAAGAACTTTCCTGCAGTGAAATCACATGTCCAATTAAAAAAAAATATTCCCCATAATAACAAAACAAGTTAAAAAAACCCCAGACAGTGACAGATTGAAAGAGCCCGCGTAGCTTCAAGGTTTCCCGAGTCACGTATCTGAGCCTCGCACACCAAAATCGGTGCTGCTGCCCAATGCCCGGCCGCAACCAGCCTGCCGCCGCCAGGGCGCCTTCAAGCGGGAACTTATACACCCTGGAAAAAGCTGCTCGGCATGCTCAAAGCAAAAGTTGACATTAATATCTCTACTTTGTCAGTTAAGAGAAGCAAATTGTGTGCCTGGCTTGGGTCCCGCAGTAAGATGACATTTGGCAGACGGTCGGTCCGCCCGTTACAAGCCCCACAGCGGGTGTCACGCCCCGCAGTCCCGGGTGGGCTGGCGGTGCCGGGCAGAGGGGGCGCACCCGGAGCTGTCACAGCGGCCCGGCCTCACCGGGCAGCTCCCGGTAGCGCGGCTCCGGGTCGATCGCGTGGGGAAGGGCAGAGCCGGAGGCCCGCCGCGAGGCGCGGCGCTAGGAGGGCCGACCGGAGCCTCCCCAGGGTCGATCAGGCCGCGCCGAGTGGGGATCCCCCGTCCCCGCGGAGGGGCCGGGCGGTACCGGCGGTACGGGCGCCGCCATGGCCACAGCGCGTCCGCCGGGCGGGGGCTGAGGGGAAAAGGGCTGGGGGGGGGGAAGGAGGGCGCGCGCAGGGCCGGGGGGGTCTCGCGCGGGGACTCACGCGCGCTGCCGCCGTGCGCCGGGGATTTGCCCGCTGCCGCCTTTCGCCGCTCGCCCCTCCGCCACCAATCCCGGCCCTCGGCGGAAGCCGCCGCAACGGCCAATGGGACGACCGGGCCGAGGAAGACGCGCTGCTATTGGCCGGCCGGCGGGGGGAGGCCCGCCCAGAGCGCGCGCGCGGGGCGTTAGGCAGCGGGGCGGGGCTGTGGCTGGTGAGGGCCGGGTTGGGCCACCGACACGGCCCCGGGGCCCGGCCCGCCCCTGGCGGCCGGCAGCGGCTGGCGGGGACAGTCCCCCCAGTCGCGTGGCGGACCGGCGCCGGAGCTGCGTTGTTTAGGCGTGGAGCGGGTTCCTGGTGTGGGCGGCGGGACGGTGGTGCCTCGGTGTGAGGGGGGCGCCGGGGCCGCCCCGCCATCGGCGCCCTGTCAGGAGGCCGCTGGGGGTGCGCAGCCGGTAACCCCGGGTGGCGTGGGCGTGGCCGCAGGGGCCTGGGACTGCCAAAGATAACCGTGCTCTGAACAATGATACTCAGCCCTTACAAATTTTTATTTTCTACCTGTGATTATTGCGAAATAATTACAGCCCCTGGATAATATCTTGCTGTCATTAGCTCTGCTATAAATCAAGTTAAATAGTCGAGAGTCCATGAAACTGCCTTCCGTTTACACCAGTAGTAACGGAGAACATAACTTGGCTTGTTGCTTTGCCTTAGCACCTAATTGTGTAACAAAAGGGATTGCACAGAATACAAAACTAAATATAAATAAACATCTTGATTCTGGTCTGCGCTGTAGCCACTGACCAACAATGTGCAGGCCTAGGAAAAGAGGCTACTTATTGGAATTATGTTTTGCTGTTGTTTAAAAGTGGTGGGATTTTACTGAAGCCAATGCAGTTGCATGTTTGTAAATAAAAGAATTTATCACTTTCTGTCTTTTATCCATTTTGGTCATTATTTTAAGATTTTAAAAATTGCTCTTATTAAAGACTAGCTCTCCTGCATTTGATAATGCATAGATCTCTTCACTAGAATATGAAGTATAATACTCTTGTTTATTGCGTACTTCATGTAGAGATATCTGCCTGCGACCCTTGGTAAATAACAACTAAGCCTGGGGTTGCCAGAGTTCCCAAGGCAACGTTGTCACTTGGCTGTTACCTTACAGTAAGCTCTGCTTAGGTTAACAAAAACGTTAAAAGCAGAAAG
This sequence comes from Rissa tridactyla, assembly GCF_028500815.1. Lineage (NCBI taxonomy): Eukaryota > Metazoa > Chordata > Aves > Charadriiformes > Laridae > Rissa > Rissa tridactyla. The sequence continues at coordinate 37,337,291 of NC_071473.1, forward strand.
AGGTTCCACCACTTCAGCTAACTTGTGTTGTCTCCTATCACACAGTTCAGGAGGGTGCAGAAGTGAGCTGCTGAGCTGCCTTGGTACTTTGGGGGTGGTTTGTTTTGAGGTGCGTGGCGTTCTTTCCAACAGTTGTTCTAATTTGCGCTTTCTGTCAAGAGCTCTAATAGGCCAGTGTAGCAGCTTGAGATTTTGCTAAGTATGCTAACTCTCAATAATTTCAGTTAAAGGTGACAGTATTTAAAAGCAGATTATAGCAAACATGAATTAAATGAGGGATAATGACAAAATAATGCAGGCCAAAGTCTATTCTTTCTTTTATCCCCGTAACCTTGCAGAAGTTGGAAGAGCGGCATAAACATTCATGAGCGCAGGCTTCTAGTGCTAATGACAGACACCATCATTCTAAATTAACCTCTTGGGACAATCTTACCTGCAGTCATTTCTGAACACTGTAACGAACCATGAATTACTTTTTCAAATCAATACTTGCAAAATAGCTGATGTTGGCTTACAGGTTGCATATTTAGCTCTGCTGCCTCCTGGCCGAGGTCAGGGTTTCAGCCGACCTCCGTGGCCTCCCTGCCTTAGAGCTGTCATCCTGTGGAACACCCCATCATCACCGCTGCTACACAGCTCCCATTACTGGCGTCTCCCTGTCGGTCATATCCATACTCCCCCTCTCCTCATCACTTCGGTTGCATTCATACACAGTGAGAAATACATTTCATTCTATCTTCTGATCCAGACCCTCTCCAGCTGTGGTTTCTTTCCTTGCAATATCTCAACTGATCTTGGTTCCAACACCTAAAATCATTTTCACCTAGACCCGGGTCATTTACCTACCTTGATCACTCGTTCCTCTCCATTCCCTCCTTTCCTATTGATCCAAACGTGTTGTGCTCTCTCGTGCTGTCTTTCCAGTGATTCTGGTTCTCCATCATGTCAAATTCACATTTATTTGTTCTCACGAGCATAACTGCGCTTGTAATATAATCTAATATTGTCTTTTATTTTATTGTCCTACTCTTTTTAGTCTGCCAGAAATGCCAGCCTTGCTGCTCGCCTTCATTGCTCGCCTTCATTTATCTCTCTAAAAAAGGCTTTTTACCTTCTTGCTTCTCCTCTGTTTAAGAAGGAAGTTCAGTCAAATTGCCTGTGACTCTCCTCTCACGAATATCATCTCAAAAGTCACCTCTTCATCAATGTCCTTCTTCACGTGCATCTTCACAGGACAGTGACAAATTATGTGTGCTGTTTCCACTATATTTCCTCAGTACTTGCTAAAGTGTCTCTAACTTATTTTTGCTTTATTCAGAATGAGTGTGGAATAGGTAAAGGACAGCTTCTGCACAGCTTCTGTGCCTTTGCTACAGCATGAGACTCTCCTTCTTTTTTTTGGCTTGGGTAAGCAGAGATCCCTTCTTCACTGTTGGGGCAGAGGAGGCTCCACCTGCTCCTTCAACGCTGGGCTTCCAGTTCTAACAATGCCCCAAGGTAGGAACGTCTCAGAAGGAAGGAGAAGAAATTCCATCAACTGAATATGACAGACAAAGCAGCAGGTCTAATGCTTTGCAAACCAAAGCACTGCACTGCCTTCCCTTGTGGCTTTATCTCCAGGTTGGATCTGAAGGATGAGAAGCCACATGACAAGCCAGGCCTGTGCAGAATGTTCCTTAGGCCAAAGCCCACCTCGGGGAGCTCGCCCAGAAAGGGTCCAGACACTGCTGTGCGATCGCGTCCACTGCTGCCAGAATCTGCAGCTGAATCCAACTTTTTGTATCCACTGACAGATCTGAAGGGATCCGTGCTGACACTAGAGCACATCTATTCACCTCTTCCTAGGTCAATTAAACTAGCGGAAGTCTCCCTGTGTTTGTACTGTCCTCCAGCCTTGGAAAAAAGATAAGCAAGATCTAGGATGAACATTTTGATGAACATATCCAGCACAGAGGTAGGAGATCCTTACATCCCCCTGCTGCCAAGAATATCTGCTCATAAATTAGAAACTTAGAATCAGAAATCAGAAACTACTTAGAAATGAGCAAATAAAGGCACCACCTTTGCCCTGGTGGTATTAAAAATATATATATATACACACACACCCCTTTACACATATATACAAAATTCAATTTTAATGATAGCGTAGACTGTTAAATGTATTATTTAGTCTTCATTAGCCTAAATGCCACATGCTTTCCAACTTTTAATTCCTCCTTTTGTTGGGCAATATGATTCTATGGCAAAATTTTCTCTCTTTAGCACCAGGTTGAGACAAATCTCTTCATGCTATTGTGCCCTTGAGGAATACTGTCAAATTCAATCATTCAGGATTCATGAGTCTTGCACTAACATGAAGAGATTGATTTGAAAACCATGGGACTAAAGTCCTTTTTTTCTGTTTCTCATTTTCCATTTCCATACCTTAACCGTTTTGCAGGAAAGCTGAGATTGCCAGCTTTGCTCTCACATGGAAATGAGCATGTCCCGATGCTACGCAGCCCCAGAATAATGCACTCGGATGAGGCAGTGACCGTCTCTGCCAGTATTTTCTGATTGGTTATATCTGAAATGTCAAGAATTATTGTGGTGTCAGAAAATATACCGGAATAAAGCAGCCTCTACAGCCTATTTAAAGGGAGTTAAAAATAGGTATAAAAATGACCTCAGGCAAAGATGCAGAGGAAGTACTGACCTTTTCTAAACGGTGTCTCATTCAAACAAAGTATATTTTAATAAAATCAATAGAAGACATATAGCTAAGAATAAGGAACGTAAGCTCTCCTGCACAACGGAGAAGTTTGGAAAGGACCGATGAGTCAGCTGATGAGATCGCTGTAGCAAAAAGGCAAACCTTCATGCGGACCTTGGCTTACAGACAGAGTGTGGATGTTAACGGCAGCAACTTCTACCCATGCATGCAAGTTGCCGAGTGTGATTAAGGCATGGCGTGCACAGTTCTGATGCTCACGTCGCAAGATGGATACCGAAAAAATGAAGAGAGTATAGAGAGGAGCTATAGAATGACCTGGAGTCAGAGAAAATGCCATGTAATCGAAGAACTAAAAATCTTAACCTATCCAATGGATCAAAAAGATTGAAAAGTGAGTTGGTAACAGTGTATACATATATGCACAGGAAAAAATACTGAATATATGGGCCACTTGAACCTACCAAAAAGTGAAATAAGAAGAAAATGATGCCAAGTAGCTGCAATCAAGCATATTAAAATAGCGTGGTCTTCAGTATCTAATTCAGAACCGCTGACAGTAAATAATCCTGGGAACAAACAGTGAAGGGCTGTGGTTGATTCCTTGGCTCTTGATGTCTGCAGATTGAGACTCGATGCCTTCCTGGAGAAGGCAGGGCAGCCACACACAGGCTATGCTGTGTTTGAGTACAGCAGGCTCGGTTCAGGGTTAAATACAGTTGCCTGTAATGTACAGGAGATCAGACTATATCCTCCCAGAGTCCCTCTTTTCTAGAATTCATAAATAAATTTCTATACTTTACAAACCATCCAAAACCTCTATAACTAATTCTTTTCCTCCTGCCACCCAGGTTTAGCTTTCCTTTCCATGCGTGCCCTTTCTGTATGTGACTATCCTGTCCCATTTTCACAGCACAGCGTCCAGAAAAATCTCACTGTCAGGGAACCGGGAGATGATGGCACCCATGTCTTCTCCCAGCTGCTGAGACTGCTCAGTGTCTCTCAGAGGAGTTTCTTAACCAGTGTCCCTGGTCCATGCCGTTATTTGCCCCTGGGGAGAGAGCCCTTCACCCAGCCCAGCGCTCACTACCCACATCCAGACCTTCCCCGCTCCACGGCTGCGCTGAGGGCTCAGCTTCTCAAAGGTGGCTCAGCAAATGGTTGAGGCTCCAGCCAAAGGCCAAAAGCGAGACAGCCGGTCCGAGGCTGTGCTTCAGAGACACCTTCACCCTTTAGACAAAATTAAAACAGACAAAATCAAAGCTTTCCTCAGCAGCAACAATCTATTTAAAGTCATTGACGTGTTCTTATATTTTGGGCTTGCTTACAGCCCAACAGTAATACTGGGCCAAACTGGTACCCACGTAACTAAGGGGAAAACCAGCATCTTACGGGTATTAGCTGAGTGCTTTCCCTTTCCCTGTGTTGTATGTTGTCCTTACCTGGAGCGTCTGTTCAAATGTAGCGTTACAATTGCCTTTGTCGTTCTCTATATTTTACCAACACACAAGGTTTTTTCTCATAGTTAAATAAGAGATTCTGTTCTCCTAATAGATATGTAGATAACACTGTGCTTCTTCTCCCCTATCTGACATAAGGCTGAATCTGGTAACCTCACTTACTGAATAATTGTGTTGTCTTTGGGAATACTCACACATGTAAAATGAGCAGGACTTGGCCCTTTGGTCATATTTTTGTAATAATAGACAAAATGAGATTTTTAGGAAACTGCAACTTATGACCATAATATTTATGAGGCTGTCAGGACTGCACTGTAAAAATTCATATTATTTAATTCTTCACTCTGACACTAAAGCATCATTTCATTTATATGCAAATAAGAATATACTCTACTGCTGTTTCTTCACTGAAGAAGCTGTTTGAATTATTCACATTTTATTAATAAAGCTTCATAAATAAGTATTTTTTCTACCCAATTGGTAGTGGCCAGGGGAGAGAATGTGTTTATCAGACTTTGTTATTATGAGCTTCATAACAAAATATGAAAATTTATGGAGTACATAATTAGACGTTATGTGATTGTAATGGAAACTCTGGGTTATCCAGATGAAATACTCTTTTCTTTATGCATTTCTCCGTGGTAGAGGCACGTTCTGGAAAATGGACCAAACCCATCCCCATCGCTAAGTTCCCAGAACCGCCTGTGAAAGAACAGAGCCATTTAATACCCTTTTTCTGATCATACACACTGAAATCATTTTGAATAATGAAAAGAGGCCCCAGGAAGACTACAAGGAATGCCAGGGGGAAGCACACGGGGAAAACGCTGAGCCTCCTGTGGGCAGAGGAGCAGGTCTGCAGACCTGGGGATGACTGTGCGTACGGCCTGAGACTGCCAGGGCTGCAACCGCCCGGTCGGTTTAGGCAGAGCAGGAATGCCCTGATGCTCTGCTTGGCCAAAACATCAGCTTCTTCATGTGTGCAGCAGGGGGACTTTAGGGACCCAAATATTTTCTGCGGCAAAATTAGAGCAAGACAAAGACACTAAAGTGGCTTAAAGAAGTTTCTGTAAATTGCTTTGCCCGGGTTAGGTCCATATATTGCAGTTAAAAGAGGTGCTTTTTGAAATACTGGCACTCAATTCTCCCTGTGGAGTGGAAGTATGAGACATCTATACATCTCACACAGTCATGAGAAGTCCAGCGCTACTGCACAATGGCACCTGGGTGCCTATAGATAACCTAAAACAATGAAAATTGAAGGGGAAAAGGCTGGATGTGAAATGCCTGCTACTGTATGCTGTAATCCAAGCGAGTTTTAAACTTACCCACAGTACCTCTGAAATTCCCCGCAGCGAAACTACTGTAAATTCGAAGTAGTCGAGTACATCTGGGCCGCCTGGGCTTGTGCAGAGACCTGAGGATGTTTTGTGGGGAAAGTTGCTGGCTGGTGTTTTGACATTGCCCATTGGATATGGACTGATTTCAGTGTTTCTCTGGAAGCAAGACCGTGGAGCACGTCTTGTGGAAGTTCTCAACATCTCAACATAATCAAGGCTAAGAAGTCAGCCTGTAATTGTGTACATGTCTGTTCTTGGACCAATTTTTTTTGCATGTGAAGTAAGGACCTGCGAGCCTCCGTATTGGACTCCATCCAACCAAGCACTTAAGTGTGTATGTAACTTTAAACACACGTGTAACCTTCTTGAAGGCACCAGAGTGGGCTGCGTGCTGCTGAGAGCAGCATGTGCTCCACAGACAGGCCTGAGGGTGTTCCGAAGAGCAGCGGGGAGCAGCCCGCAGCAACAGCTGGCAGCTACTTTGAAGGATCCCGCTTTGGTTGACAGAATTAGGGAATCAAAGGGTGTTCCAAAAATTTTCAACTTTGCATAGTCATTATGGACAAAGACACATACCTAATGCCGGTCAGAGCAAAATTTAATCATGTGCATTAATTCTGTCATAATTTACGCATGATCAGGTGTTTAGAATTACAAAATTCCTCAAAAAAACCCCCACTTTTTATGCTAGCTTCTACAACCACAGTTTTTATTTTCATTTACTTTGGTAACATTACATCCTGAAAGCATGACATCTAAAGTACTCACCACATTAATTTTTGAAGAAGAATCAATATTGTAGTATTGTAACTTTCATTTCTGGAGTTTAAGTTATAAAAAAGAAGTCATTACAGTAAACTTTTTCCTGGAGACTCTTTAATCTTCTGCACGTTGAATACAAGCTAAAACTTTTAGACAACGCTGGAATGCTGTTATTCCTTTAACAGTGTGTATTTGCTGCCTGTTCACAATATTATTCACAATTATTCCCAATCAGCAGAGTCAAAACAGAAAGTAAAACAAGTATAAACTTCTGTTTTGCTGGGACGGCTGTGACAGCATTGTAGCCAAGAATAACACATTTTTAAGTCTACAGACATTTGATATGCCAAAAAATTTCTCTTTGAAAGTAGACTCAAATTCTAACCCCTAGGACATTCTATGAAGCTTTATTTACAGAGAAAGAGTAGTAAAAGGAGTAGAAAAAAATTCTTGAAGAACTTGCTTATTTTGGTATGTTTGATACCCTGTGGCTGAAAATTGAAAACGAAATCAGCTTGTATATCATGTAGGAAGTAAAGTTCTAGACTATTTGGAATATTGTAGTAAGGCTAGAATTAAAGTACAGCTGAGTCCAGAAAAGGTGCATACAGTATTCTTCAATTACATAGTTTCACCTGCTGCATTCAGTAAATGTGGAATCTGACGGCATGAGTTGTCACCGGCACATCACATCATTTGTGGGCTTGAGTGGAAGGGACAAGTTACTGATTCAAAAATTCGTAAACTGTTCCTTCCTCTCCACTCCTGATAGAGGACAGATGCTAATTCTCACGAGTGAAATGAATGTGAATTGTACTCCAAGCTCTGCAAAGGGAGGAAAACCAGGGATATTAATACGATGATTTTTTCTCCCCTTTTATTTTGGAAGCAGTTACACACATTGAGACTTGCCAGGGCTCTGGAGGCACTGATGGGCCTGATCAGCCCTAACTGGCCTCACCTGGGGCCTCTCTCCACCCTGCCCAGGGCCCTGTTTCAGCCCAGACCAGGGCTACGCCTCTATGCTCTGGTGATGCTGGTCTCTAGTGCCCCATAGCCCTGCCTGGTTGTGGCCTCAACCTGTGGGCTGATGTCCCAGCCCGGCTTTGGGCTGTCCCCATGCCCAGGGAGGTGCCAGGTGGGTGCTGGGGGCTGCCCTTGGCTCCCTCCTGCCCTGGCTGGGGTGGTGGGATGAGCCCTAGCTGGTGAGGTCCTGCCCACCTGGGGATGCCTTCCCAACTCCCAGCGCTAAGGGAGCTGCCAGCCTTCGGTGTCTCCTCACAAGATTATTATTAGAGCTGGATTTTTACTGAGGAGGAAAGCCAGCACTCATCACCTAGGTTCTCCATTACTCCTCTCCTCCATTATTACAGAGATGCTCTCTATGAACGCCTTCCGGATGGGTAGGTCTTCACCGTGTGTTCCCAGCGTGGCAGCTCTCTGTGTGTGACTGTATGTGCTCCTGGTTCAAACTCCCAGGTTCTTTGGCCAAAGGCAACAAATGTAGAAATTTAAATCAGGAACCATATATCCTAGTCTAGGCAACTAAGTAACCTGATTTTTAGGCTCTCCCAGCCCAGCAGTAAATCAGAACAATTACTCAGTCTGGGCTGTGATGATATACTTGTAGCTTGCTTCTGTTGCTACTTCAGGTTTTTCCTTGGGGCAACAATACTAAAATCTGAGAAAAGCAATTAAGTTCTTACAATCTGCTCATACTGCAAGTAGTCATACCTCCAAGTCAGCTGTCTCCAACAATACTACTGCAGTGCCTCCCAGCTACTATAGGGATAATAGTTATTGAACTTGGATATATAACCTTTTGTTTCTTTTTCTTTTTTTTTTTTTTTTGTCTTTCACTAAGAGGAGAGGATAACACGCCTTGGAAAGGCATTATTTAATGTATGTACTGCTGCACTGCAGAGCTTGTTCTGTATTAAGTTCCAAGGATGAATTCTCTCGTGAGTAGTTTGCTGCGACTTGACTGATTCATTTATTTTTAAAGAAAATTTTTTCTTTACTCTCAGCTACAGGTAATGAAATGAAAACTAGCTTCATTGTTATGATACAAAAAACTACAATGCGCTGACTTTCCTAATTGCATGAAAATGTGGTAACTTCAGTGGGCTGGTAGAGGAAGATGTTGATGTTTACCATGGCTTCTGCCTCTTGCAAAAGGCGTAGCTCGGTGTCAGGGTACGGCAGAAGGTCCTTCTTGGCCCTAGCACGGGAGGACAGTGATGTGATGGTGTGGGAGGGTTGTTCTGTTTCTCCCCCCTGCGTGGGAAAGCACACTGTGTTTCTAGTCTACTCCGACTTCTGGCAAATAAGTGGGAGCCGTGCTTGCCTTGTTACTGACTTACGTGTTTGGGTGTATGAGACAAGCCCTTTCCAGACGGATGAGGAACAGCACCAAGTGGCACGTACGGCTGCATCTGGAATAGGCAGGACAGTCATCTAAAAATGAAAAATGAACTTTTTTGAGCCCTCAAATGCCATAATCCTCTAACGTTCCTCTAAGCATAGAAACTCATCTAGAAAACTTTATTATGTCACATTGCCTCGTCTCTGTCTGGTTGCCTGTTTTCTGCCGTAGTATGTTTTTGCAGGGTGGCATGTAGTACATTAGCTTTTCCAAAAGCCCTCCCACACAACACCATTTTTTGGAGTTTGTGGATGTCTTTCATATCCTCTGTGAGGAAATATTTTAGTGCTGTAATTTGGTGTGGGCATGCTCCAAGTAGAGAGTTTGGCTGTGCATGAGCTTTCCAGGGCAGAATTTTGATGACTACATTCTGATTTTTATTTTTGCTCTTCACTCTGTGGTATGCAAACCACAGGACCATATGGCACAGCTAGAGAAGTGTGCGAGCTGATTATGCAACTGCTTCCTATTATAGCTACAAAATATGGAAATGATGAGTTAAATGGATCAAAAATGAGGTTACTGTTCAAGAAAGCAGCAAGCCCTAAACACTTATCCATGAAAACTGAAACATTGTTGTCCAACAGGCATTTCTAAAATATCTAATATTAATAAGACACCTGAAAATGAATTTAATTCATAAGTAACACAGGAAGGTACTCCAGTTCTTTTGGCTAACTGGAAATGGACTTGCTACAAGCATCCCTGAAAAAGGGGAATGAGGGAGGCAATGGTGGCTGTTCATACTTTGTCCGTAGTTGTCGTCAGCTACCTAGTGGCCAGCACATGTATTCCACAAGCAGGAGGTGCTGATACTGGTTTTGGTACAAATGTGGTAGTAAACTGACATTCGTATAAGTCCATGGCACTCTTCAGATATTGCTCACTGTTACAGCTATCTCTTTTATTCTCTTTATTTGTCCCTCTGTTAACTGGAATTTGTAGCAAAATAAAAGGTGTCACTCAGAAACGGGTATTATCATAACAAGTTAGAAAACAAATGGAAGAGCAGTAGGATTGGATGGAAGAATTGAGAAAAGTGAGGTTTTTTCAGATAGCGGAAGCAGTTTAAGAGCAGTTTTATAAACCATGTTGGCAAAGGACAGTGGAGAATGGTGCTAATCAGGGGGGAAAGCCTCACAGGAACATTCCAGCTTTAATTTGGAGTTGCTGGGGAAAGCTGAGAAGTCTTCATGTTTGTCCTAGTTACAAGGATCTTTAAGCTGTTGTGGAAGCATAAAACTTAGCAGGGTGTCTTCCTTCAGCGACTTATGAGTCAGGGAAAAGAAAGAAGGCAACTGTAATGCCCCTCTCCCCTATGAACAATGCCTTTCATGCCAGAAGAAAGGCTGAGAGGTTGCTCCATCACGATCCCCATTATATTCAATATTCTTGTAGCCACAGGCTTTGTGTCCTAACCATTCCTTCTCAGCTCTGAAAATCCAATTTCCTCTTGTTTTTATCCAAAATACACTCTTTGGACACAGTTAGGGGTATTCTGTGGTGTAGATGGCCTGCTTATCCCAGGGCACTCTTGCATAGCATTGACCAATGGGACCTTATTCTCCACTGACTTCAGCTGCATTTGCATATATACAATGCAAACAAAGCTGTGTGTAACACAGTCTTACTTGATAGCATTTGGTACCCACGCAGCTCTGATGAAAGTTACTTCCTAAGGAGAGGTGGAATGGAAAGTCAAGCCTTTAGATGAAAAGGCAATCTGGAGAGAATCCATGGAGGAAAACAAGGAGAGACATTTTGAACAGATCCTGAAATCAATGAAGAGCTGGTAGGGATAGCTGAAGATGAAAATGGTCATATTTTTACATTAAAATTTGCCTTAAGTGGATAAATTTTAATGTTTCTGCTGGGTGTTTATATTGAGAACAATTAAGGTCAAAATACAAGCATTTCAAATTAGGAAAGCAAATAGCTTCAATGATAGTTTTAAATAATCAGATTTTTTTAATGGGAGATTTCAGCGAGGATGAAATTATGGCAGAAAAATAGATGGCCAAAGCAATGAGAGCAGTAACACGCAGCCACAGGAGATACAGGGAGAGGAAGAAATCCGGGGTCAAGGATGAAGTCGGCATCACAGACCACAGAGACAATCATTAGGTCAGAACGGAGCAAAACAAAAGACGAGAATGAGCAGTGCATGTATAATATATGTGATAGGCAGGGCCAAATTCTGCCCGAGCCTACATCAGTACAGCTTCATTGGCTGAACCCTCTTAACACAATGTCACTTTCAATATGCTCTAACAACATACATGCAGGCTTTTATTTAAATCAGTGCACAGGGCTAAATTTTCTACTCTCTTATGCTGTTTCTAGGCAATTGTAACTTCGCTGTTCCACTGTTGTTACTATTACAGTCCTTTAGATGCTGCTGAATTTTTTCTCCTGTGTATCTTTTATGAGTAAACATGTACCTGTTTCACATCTGTGTTCTGCTTTATCAAGATTAAATTCTTCAAATTGAAAGATCGTTTTAGGAAAGCTTGGTACTATACGCTATTGCTTGAACAGTACACTATTTTATGCGCATTTTAAAACTATGAATTCTGTGTACTTTCTACCCACCAACGCTCATTTTAAAATACTTAGGGTTTTGTACAGTGTTAATATTTACATTTCCCATATTTAGGCATCAGTGGTGTAAGGCATCAGATTGACAAAGAGGAGAATCAGCTCCCGGAATCAATAAGCAGGAAACTGACTTTGCTTGAAACGTTTTTCTTATTGTATCTTTTAAACTTTTATTTTTGAAGTTGTCACTGATGTGAGAACAGCTGTGGGTTTTTTAATCTAACACGTGATTTTGCTTACAAGTAAAACTGTGACCACTTAACTGCTATTATAGTTTATGCATGTGTGTGCGTACACACAAGGCTTTACTACTCTAAACCCAGAAGAAACTACAGGTATTTATGTTTTTAAACTCTAGCTCTTTCATTCTTGTTGTTTGGCAGAAAACCCCTACAGCTGATTTTGCAAACATCCAAACAAAACCAGCAAGCCTTTCTAAGCCCACCCCTCCCACAATGAAGGGACCCGTGAGGGTTTCAGTCTCTGCCCCGGCTCATGACCCACAGGAAACTTTGCCTCTCACTTCTACAGTTTAAAATAAACATTAAAAAATTGCAAATCTCTAAACGCTGCCAACTCCCCCACCCCAAGCCTCTAGGCCTTAGCTACTCTTATTTATGTATATTTTATCTTAGTTTAGCATTATAGACAATTATGAGTATTTACCCCCTGTTTACACCAGCATAACAGAAGTAGAATTAACCCCTCAGTTCACTGACTAACGAAGAGCAGCAGCGGTACCGTCTGGTGTTTTCCATGTGCCTTCCACCCTGGCCGCTCTGAAGAGCTACCAACACAAGAAGAAAGAACCGCAGTTCATAAAAAAACTGTTCCATGCCTCCATATGGAAGAAGAAAGCAATACATACAAAGAAAACTGTGCTGTAGCCTGTGCAGCAGCATCCCCGGCGGAGAGGTGCCGGGCTCCCGGGGGGCTGAGGGAAGCGGTTGGGAGCCCCCAGCAGACAGCAGCGCTGGGGCCCCGGACCAAAGCAGTCCATCAAAAGAGAGAAAATCTTATACTGAAAGGAAAATAATACATATATCACTTAAGGCATCTAGCTTGAAATATTAAAAAGGAGGACAGAACTACGGAAGGAGGGGGGTTCTTTTAGAAAATTGCCCGTGGACTGTATTTTAATGTTCCGAAGCTGCTCCCTCCAGCTATTTTATACAATACCCAGTTTTCTCAAGTTTCAGAAGTACTAATGATTCAATGGATGCAGAATCACAGAAAGCTCCTGAACTCAGCTTATGCTCCCCTCTGCTGCCTTGAAGTCCTATTTCCAGCGAGTGTTTTAGAACTGTAGAGCATTGCAAAGGGACAAAAATCCCTCTGCAGTGTTAACTGTTGCCTTCTTTGAAAGGAATTAATTTTAAAGTGGAGAAATTGGATGTATATGATTGAAAAATTTTGTCCCTTTTTCCTGAGAAATGGTAGATTATTAACCTAGCAGCTTGGTTTAATGCAACAATTACAGCAATGAAATACAGCGTCTTTTGTATTTAGTATCAGTTTTTTCATCTCTCTTCCAAAATATCTGTAGCTACTTCTTGTGGGTTTTGATGTTAAAAACAGCAGTTACCTGAAATGTCAAGAATATCCAATAGAAATTTGATAAGTAGCAAGCCCCTCTCCCCAATTTAATATGAAGATAGTGCTTTTTTAATCCTTTCCAAACACATGGCCAACAGTCCTTGGTATAATTAGTTAAAATATAATATAAAAAATACCATTTCATGAAAGTCTCAACTATATGTGACTTCAGATACATGTTGCATACTGTCTAGCTACACAAATCATTGTAATAAAGATGGCTTGTTTTTATGATAGCAGGAAATAACATTGCCAAGATTTCCACTATTAAAATAAAACTAGCAAAAATGTAGTTAATACAAAAATATAGCAAAAATGGAAAAAAAAAAAAAGAGATTCTGCATCTGCAAACTCTCATTTTAATGCCTTTTTCTACAAGACTGTTCTGAATTAATTAGAAATTACTGAAATACTGTTGAAGCAAAGCTATGTTCTGCTGATGTTTCACCATAATCAGAATATTCTGCTTGGAGATACCACCTTTGCCTAAGCTTTTGATGGAATGTCTCAAAACACTTGGATATTTTAAAAGAGAAGCAGTCTGAGGTATTAGAATTTTAGCAGGATGAAAACTGTTCTTCAACCAACTCTAGGTGGAAGTGCACCTCTTACTCCTCATTCCACTGTTTCAATTCCTGTGTCACGTTGATGGCGATCATGGTATTTCTCTAGCTTTTACTTATCTGTCCTCTGTCAGCGATGACAGCTGTCCTCTTGGTCTGGAGAATAGACCTGATTCTGTCCTGCTCCACCACATCATCTGAAATGGTCTTCAACAGAAAGATGGCAGTTTTAACAAATTAAAGTTATTTAGGTAAATTTCTCAAGCATCATCTTTAAGCTGTAAAGACAAAGCCAACCAAACTGCCTAGCTCTAGTATCACAATCTTAAAATCTTATGCTTCTCCTACTGTGATGGTAATGCCTGTGGGCTTCCCAGAAATCAACAAATGAATCATCAGTTATAACAGTTAAAAATAAAGCTATGCTTTACTACCAGAGAAGTGAGGCAGCAATTACTGGGAAATTGGTCTGAGTCCTTGAAATTCCTTGTATTTCAGTGGCACGTTGTACAACTTTAATTGGCAGGAAAGAAATAACGGTTAAGACACTTATTTTGTGCTGGACATGCAGCAGTGGTGGTCACAAAAGGGGAGATTTGCTGCTCTCTGGTTCCCTAAGATAATTGCTGTAGGTTAGTTTTTGGTCTTAGAGGCTATATGTACTAGTACGTGCGTGTGCTTATATTTCTAGGTTTCCGATGCATGTTGGTCTGTATTTAGTGCTGGCGGTGTGTTTAATGCTCTCAGTGTCAGACAGGAAGGAGTGGGTGACACCCAAGCTCTAGTTTCAACCCTTGAAACACGCACAGTGCGCACCCCGTGAGCTAAGGCCAAAGCAGAAAGTCTCTGTGAAGGACCACTGCGAATCCCCTTAGTCTTTGTGAAACAGATGACAAGAAGCAGTAGTAATGACTGTATCTTAAAAGCTTGGAATATATTTGGGGAAATAAGAATTTACTTTTGAAACAGGAAACATTTGTGAGTAAATGGGACCAGATCTTCCTTTGGGAACTGACGGATGCGGGTGTGTCATGGGTTGAGCGACACAGGACTAATTTATCTTCTAATGCTGGGGAAAACTCTGCTTTTGGAAGACTCTCGTGTCTGAATTCATGAAAATATTTACTTTATAGCCAGCTAGGCTATGTGGGACTCAAGGTCTCAATGTTTTCAAGCCTTGCCAGGTGCAGGGATGAGGAGGAATGAGGCCTGGGCATTTGACCCAAGCTGGCCCACAGGATTATTTCATACCATGAACGTCACATTCAATATAAATTAGAAAGCTTGCTGCGTAGTTTCTCTCTCCTTTGATGGAGGCAGTCCAGAGAACTCCTTGCCCCGGTGCCGGACTCCTGAGCCCTTCCCTTCCTCCCCAAGCCACAGCACTCGCAGTGTCTGACACATGCTGTCCACTGCCGGGAGCGCTCTCAGCTGCAGCCTCCTGACTGGCCACACCATAAATATGTGCTCTACAATTGCATCAACACTGGGCTTATGTCTTAATGCTGTAGTGCGTTTCTCCTGCTCACTCTCCATTATTTTTTTTAATTACTATCATTTCTACTGAATACTATGGGTTCATCTAAGTTGATTCTAAAGTTCTGTAGATCTATATTCTGTACCTTGTGCGCTGGTGATTAAGATTCTCCCCCATATGTATGTAGTAGCTGGGAGGAATCACTTGGCACTGTGATTTTTTTTTTTTCGGTGTGGTTTTTTTTTTAGAGGAGATTTATCCTAACGCTTTGTTTTCCTTGGTACTCCTGCTGTTGCCACTTCTATTGCCCAAGGATATGTTTCTGCCTTAAATCCCTCCGCTTCCAAAGTCTATGCACAGACCGTGAATATAGGCCAAAGGTCACTCTTTGGAGAAAACAAAAAACGGTGGAGAGAAAAGGAAAAGTTACAGGTCTCAAAAAGGGGGTGACTTGGTGAAATTTAATGGCTTTTTACATGCAGGAGCTCATGTTGGAGATTCTTACGGACTCCCAGTCTTACAACTGTGGCTCGGTAGAGGCTAAAGCCAAGAGAAAAACAAGAGCTAAAACAAGGTGACAAGAGATCAATAACATTCTCTGATATTCACATAGTGTTTTAATTAGCTAAAAATATAAGCAAAAAGAAATCTATCAGCAACGTCTCAAGAAACAAAACAATGCTTCCTTGTCACAAAGAAATGATTTTTTTTTTCGCACTGGGTATTTTGTAGTCAGCTTATGAAGACCAAATGTTAAAGTCGTTTGCCTAGATGTTGCAATTCTAGGGTTTTTACAGGAAAACACGGTGCTTAAATGAGTTTGAAGAAGTAATGAATGCTAATAAACACTTGAAACCCAAGCTTTCTAACACTTAGCAATGCTGCAGTAACAGCTTAGGCTAAGCTGATTTTATTAATTTTCTGTAAGTTAGTATGATTTGCAAGAGCATTCTGTTAAAGTACAAATTTTTAATCTTTAGTTTCTTTCATATTAAATTAAACAGTTTTAAAAGTTACATAAAATACACTCCTGCAATTCAGCTTTATTAGAATGTGAACAAATTTAATTTTCCACTTTTAAATATTCATTTGACCTTTTGGTTCTCCTTGCAAATGTGACCCAAACATCACTGATGTGACTAGAAATACTTTGCTTGCTTATAGCGGGTATTTGGTTAGGTTCCTTTACATGAATAAAATATTTGGACAAGAGTGCACATGACTGTATTCTCTTGTAGGCTAGGGGAATGCTGTGATTTGGTTGCTGGGAGGGGGAAAGTGGTCTCCTAACTCTCAGGTGATTTTCCTGACCCATACAGTTGTGTTGGCACATATGCATTCTTTCTACATAAGGTTTAATTATTACATACCATTTCAAATTTATTTTTTTTTTTACCATGAAAGAGCTGAGACAGGCCTGGCCTACAAAACCCAGTAATTGACTAATTGGAGTTTTCACTCAGAAGGTAGGAGATGTGGATTGAAATCACTTCATAAAAAGGGAAGGGATCTTGAGTGAGTGCTGTAACTATAATGCTGTTTGGAAAAATGAGAAGGGAGAACCCTACCATCCTTTGTAGTGACTTGCTAGATTCTGTACGTTCCCAAGTCTTCCCCAGAATTACATAGGAAGCCAAGGCTTTCAATTTTCCACAGGACATTCCAGTAGAAAACACATACACCACATTCCAGCAGAAGACACGCAAAATGGTCAGAGCATTATGGCACCCTGAGTTCTTCTGCAGATATCGCCTCAGCACACTGACCATTACATCTTTTCTTTACGTATGTAAATATATATATATGTCCTCTTCTGAATATCTTACAAAAAATTAACTAATAATTCTATATGGCCTGAATTTATACATGAAAGGGCTGATCAGTGAATAGCTGGACTAAATATGCAAATTACAAAGTTTTCTTCGTTGCTTTATATGAGAAGATGTTTTGAAAACTTTATCAACGTCAATGTGTCAGCCTGCATTTCTCTGTGAAATCCTGAAACTGCTCTTTCATCTATGTTGTAAACACATCAACAAGTATGTAGAATGTCTTGACTTTGAAACGCTGTCACCTACTTTCTGTATCGTTGTCAGTAGTCAGCTTGTTATAAAAGTGTTTCATATCTAACTCTGTTTCTTTTGGTAGCGTGTCAACATACTGCATTTTTCAGCTGTGTTCCTTGCTGCCTCTTCCATTTTTATCAAAAATTCCATGTGACAGAAGTTTTTCTCCTTCTTTGCAACATGTTGATATCTCAGGTTCTCCACTGTCACCAAAGCAGTTGTGCTACTTTGACGATAAGTTGAATCTGTGTAAACCATCTTCAGCGTTTTGTGCCAAAGTGCAGTGGGATTTTGAACTCAAATGTCTTCGTGATGGTAAGAAGTCCCCAAGCTTCAGTCATTTCCTTTACTTCTTAGTTTGGAAGTTTCCCAGAACATGTTCAGTCTAATACAGTGCCTACTCCTGACATGCTCTGCAATGTGGAGTCCACAGTTTGCTTGGAACAAACCCATCTGGTGATGGACAATTTCTTAAATGTGAGGCATTCTATTCTGCTCCTTCTCATGTATCTTTCTGTTTTGTGTTGGGTTTTGTTTTCAGAAGGTAACATGTCAGGAACTGGTACAATTGCCTTAAGTGTCCTAATTGAAAGCTCAACATATGTACAAGTTACTGTACTGCAGAATGTAAGACACTAGCGATTTGTGAGTTTTGAATTATACTTGTTTCACGAGGATTTTCAACTATTCCGAATTTCAGTTATTCAGTATTCCAAAAATACAACACTGATGAAGTTTACAGAGGTACAAATTTGGTTAAATTGGAAAAATATTCTGTTCAAATGCCTTCAAGACTTGTGCAACAGAATTGCATGGATCTGTACATGAAGGTCAGTGAACCCAAGAACTATGATTAAGTACTCAACATAATAGATACTTTAACCATAGAATCATTTAGGATGGAAAAGATCTTTAAGATCATCAAGTCCAACTGTAAACCTAACACTGCCAAGTCTACCACTAAACCATGTCCCCAGGCGCAATGTCTACACATCTTTTAAATACCTGCAGGGATGATGACTTCAGCCACTTCCTGCGCAGCCTGTTCCAATGCTTGACAACCCTTTCAGTGAAGAATTTTTTCCTAATATCCAATCTAAACCTCCCCTGGCACAACTTGAGGCCATTTCCTTTCATCCTGTTATTAGATGCTTGTATCATTTCTATGTGTACTATAATGTCAACATCTTGTTGCATCTACAACAGTAGAGCTTCCTCACACCTTTCAGAGGCCCTCATCATGTTAAGTTCCTAAATCAATATGGTCTGAGTGCTGTAAAACACACACATTCTCCTGGTATCCGATATGGAGTCAGGAGGGTTGGCTTATGTCCCTTCCATCATCTGCAAGGATATGTAATACTTCTGCACTTGTTCTTCCTATTATTACTTGCACTGCAGTAATATCCTAAAGCTGTCCTCACAACTAGACCGCACTTTGCTAGCTGTGTGTGAGAGACAGGGTTTTGCCTTTAAGCTTTTTATGATGAAATCAGTAAATATTATTATATTATCAAGCACCAAATTATTAAATTTAAAATCATAGGGCTCAAGGCAATGTTTTTAAGATTATAAAGAATCTTAAAATAGTTAAGTATAAGAGAAAATACAGACTTTGAGGAATGTATGCTTTCTACCTTAATGCAAGGAGAATAAACTTCATTCCTGAAGAAAGATCACTGCATGAACAACCCTCTATCAGTAGAGATCACATTCCTGATAACTAACATATCATAAAGAAATATTTTCTAGTTACGCTATGTTTCAAAACCAGGTTGACAAGAACCAGAGATCAAACAAAATCTGTATACACGGACCTACTTTGAAAAAGCTAAGGATCTGTAGGGTGTTCAGATCATATAGTCTGCAGAGATTTAATTGGCATATTGTTGCTGTTTAACTTAAAATGCACAGCATAGCTACAGTACGGAAGATTATTAGAAATAAGTGAGTAAGTAGGCTGTCATCCTTGGAAAGACAGTTTAAAATTATCAGAATTACCTCTAGAATACACAGAATCATAGAATCATTTAGGTTGGAAAAGACCCTTGGGATCATCGATTCCAACCATCAACGCCACTCCACAAAGTTCTCCCCTACACCATATCCCCTAACACCACATCTAAACAACTCTTAAACACATTCAGGGATGTATGTGTCTTAGCCCTAACTACATCAAGCCATTAATCGTATCGGCTGGACTCCATTCACTTCACACGTGGATCACACTGCTTTAAACATGGCTTATGTGGCTGAGTTGCTTTATCAACTTATAAGTTTAGTAATTACGATGGGACCAGGGAAGGAAGAAAGGAAGTGAGGAAGATGAGTGTCCTGGCTTGAAGTAAAACAGAACCAATTTTCTGATTTGTAATTTTACTTTTTAGCTGGGCCTCTTCTAACTGACTAAAGTCTGAAATTAACAGCATATTGTTCAGACACTGTTCCCTCTCAGAGCGATAAGACCTGATTATACCAAGGAATGGTATGCACAGAGGCTCTTGCTTATACTTATTGCTATAACAACCAAGGTCAGCTAACTTCGCTGTTTGCCCTGTTAGAGGGTCAGAAGCGGAGAAGCATAGAGGGGTCCCACCTGCAGGGAGGAGCAGACAGGACAGGGGACCCAAAACTGACCAACAGGGTATTCCATCCCATATGCATCATGCTCAGTATAAAAGCTGAGGGATCAAAGGGGCAAGGCGGCTCTGGCTCACTTTTTCTTCAATGGCGGACGTCTGAGGAGGACCCTGCTGTTCGTCTGCCTTTGATACCGATCCGAGCATTCCTGACTTTAGTTCTGGAATTCAGCTCCTGTCCATCGCTGACTCCAGCCCGGGACTTTCCCTGTGTCTGCTGGTGACGCGATCGTCATTCTGGGAGCTGGATACGGTTTTGTATATATCGTATACTTTTTTTCTTTAATTTTTATTATTCTATTATTATTTACTATTTTCGTATTTATTATTATTTTCATTAAAGTAGTTTAATTCTTTTTCTAAACTTGTAAATCTCCTTATCTCTTCCTCTCCTCTCTGAGGAGAGGGGGGGGCAGGGCCATCTGTCGTTCTGATCCGCCAATCCGGCCAAAACCACGACAATGAGCTTTCCTAGAAATCTCTGGATGAACATTTCAAAGAGGACTGTAGCTAAAATATTTGTTTCTTGTTTTTGCTAAAGAAAACGGAGTGGACACAAAGCCAAGAACATAAGTTCCCTTGAGGAAGAATCAGACATATAGATGTTAAATGGCCATAGTGTCATGCAAAGAATCAAGGTCTCTTACCTCTCATCTGCTCCTCAAACCATTGTCTGCCAAAATAAAAAACATTTCAACAGATATAAACTCGCTTGGTGAATAAAAAGGCTATGTGTAAAACAAAATATATTCTAAAAATTCATCAGGTGCCTTTTCAAAACTCACAAATTTTCTTCTGTCCCTTGAATGTGGACAAACACCTCAGTCATATTACATTTCCATAGAAGCAGCTTTTCCAAGATGAGAACCATCTCTTTTCCTGAGAATCACATTTCCAGAATTATTCCATGGATCTTTTCTTTCCATAGTGTATTTTCTTGTTGGTTTAATGAGCAGCAGCAAGTTATCAGGCTTTCACTTACAATCCTAACTCAAAGTCAACTGGCCTGCAAGTATTACTGAGAAATATTTGTAGAAGTGAGGATTTGGAAGACGAGCACTTTGGGCATATATTTATTCAGTGGTTCAGACTGATACATGA
This sequence comes from Rissa tridactyla, assembly GCF_028500815.1. Classification (NCBI taxonomy): domain Eukaryota; kingdom Metazoa; phylum Chordata; class Aves; order Charadriiformes; family Laridae; genus Rissa; species Rissa tridactyla. The sequence continues at coordinate 37,358,028 of NC_071473.1, forward strand.
AGACTACTATGAGTAAATTTTTTAAAAACGGCCAAAACAGTACACAAAATGAAGATCACAAACAGTGTATATTACTTAAAACGTGGACAGAAACAGACTTTGTTTTCTCCCGGGAACTAGTTTGATAAAATGATAAACAGGCTCACATTGCAACAAGAAAACATTATCACTGAAGTTCCCTGTTCCTGCACAAAGCTCACCAAGGAACTGGGACTATTAATAATATTAATTTTTCTTAGAACTGTTTCTATTTTTTATGAATGAGAAAATTATTCTAGGAAAAACCTAGATTTTATAATACACTTATCTTAGAAAAAGAAGAAATCTACAAAGGAACTACTTTTCAGGGGCTTCTGAATAATTTTTCTCAATTATAGCATTATAGTTTCCAATCCAAAGCAAAAAGTTATGCTGACAGAAAATCTTGTCCAAGTGTGTGAACCATCACAGGATCTGGAATCCAGATGTTAGCTATTGTATAGTAGTAAATATCACTGAGTCAGAATAATTTAGAGCAGAAAGCCAATAAGAGTGTTTTGTTGTACTTTATGCTTCTGTTGAGATCCAACTTCAAGAAAATAGCTCTAGCTTAAAAAATATCTATTCCCTTCCCACCTTTAAAAAAGTACATTGTTGGAACTGACGAGATGAGGATAGCCGAGTCGTTTTCCAAAGCAGTGGTTGCAGATATAACTTTCAGGAATATTTGTCATTTATGCAAAAGCAGACTCCACAGGTGCTGCATCAATGAGACATTCTTTATGTTTTACTTTTAAGGGAAGCAGCAACGACCTGCCTCCTAGGAGGTACGCTCCAAAGGCGCAAATATCACTGCAGCACTAATCTCATTTTCTTTCCTTCTGCGTATGTCTCATTTTATCAACTGAGCCTATGATTTAAATATATAAAACCTAAAGAGAATCAGCTATGTGAACTGTAAAATCTATACTCAGTATTATATTATCTCCTTTGTCTACGTGCAAAATTGCTAATGTCTCTAAATAGTATATGACATAAAATAATGCGTTTGTACATGATGAGATTTGTTCAGGGTGGAGTTGTGAATGTGGAAAATCTGCCGGTTTTGTTAATTTGAAGTAAGATGCTAACACTATACATAATGAAAATAGTCCTTGGCAGTTAGTCTATGCTTGAGGTGTTCAGTGGGAGGAGTTCATCTCTTAAAAGAAAAAAATGTACAGGTAAGAAATTGAAAAAGGAAACAAAGGTTAAAAAGTACAGAAAAGAATATTTTCCCCACCTCACCATGAAAAAAAAAATTAAAAATATTTTACTTTAGCCACAGAAAAATCAAAGTTCAGGAGCTAAACTTCCTGGGGAAGCATATGTTAGGGGCAGAGCACGAGCAGGCTGCGCGCTGCAGCCCCGGGGAGCGGGTCTGGGAGATCCCCTCCGGCCGACATGCAGAGCGGCACTGCCAGGGCCCCGTGGGAGTCCCGTTTAGCTCTCCTAAGACCCAATCTTGCAAACGCTTATGCACATGAGTAACTTCAGCTGCCACCAATCAAGTTATTCACCTTGGTTTAAGTCTTTGCAAAGGTGGTGCAGCGTCAGGCCCGCATTTGTAAATGCTAGCCAACAGCATAAAATGGAAGAAACTCCCATTTTCCTCATCTAAGCAACTTAGGTTTTGCTGTATTTTTATTTCCCAATTTTGACTGGAAAAGGTTATAGCTGCAAATGTGGTTTCTTTTAATTCTTGAATCTTACCGTTTCTTTAATAAATGAATTATTGCAACCATCTCAAGCATATGGTAAAAATCATACAGTTTCAGGGGTCGCCTGCGATTTTAAGACCTCCTAATACTTCATAGTGATTTCTGTTACAAGGTAGGGCACTTTTTAAACACCAAAGGTTTTGTCACGTCTCTGAAATTGTGGATAAAGCCAAACAAAGGAAACCACAAGAAGACACAGACAATTGTCAGCCCACTTATGTCTTGATACTTTTCTGCATTTAATTTTTTTGTAGCTGATTTGTTCAGTTTGTAAGTTCTGGAGAAAACTGAATCTTCTAACAGCTTTGCATTTAGTTAAGTATGAGTATTCCTTTGTTATCATATGGATCACTGACCAATGTCTGGTGTTCATGATTTTCTAGTTGCATTGCTCCGGAACATGCAGGTTTATGACTTAGTATGTGATCTCCATGAGCTGGAAAGACTCAAAACATATGGCAGATCAGATGTTAGGCTTGGGGAAAATCAAAAATTAAACTGTCTCAGAGCAGTTGAGAGACTGCTTTGCTATATATTTTATGTGATTTGTGTGTGTGTTGAGGGAGATGTCACCTAGGGAAGGGAATTGAAGAAAAAATAGCTTTAAAAAATGAACTGTTTGTATTATGGCTTTAAACTTTAAAGTCCGGTCAGCTAAAAGCAGATGTTGTGAACTAAGATGGAAACTTGCCTGAGGCCAGAATCAAAGAAGGTTTTCTCTAATAGTAAGAAGTAAAAATGCTTTCTGGTTTCAGAATTTATTATAAGCACAAAATGAATGCTTATTGTATACTTAAAAGCACAAACATTTCCCCACTTTTATTCAAATTACTGAATAATACTGGTGGCTTCAGAATTTAATTTCAGACAATGGGTTCATTAGCAATCCTGCTTGTATTCTAAACTCTTTATCATGAAATCTTTTGTTATTCTGTGCTGGCCAAGATCCTGTCATGTTGGAAGTAGGAATGAAGTGCTTCTTAGCCTTGGCTGTCTGCCCAGTAATTAGGTGGGGAAGTGGATTAAAGCATCTAAACATGTGGTGTAAATCTTGGAATACTGTAATATGACACAGTTCTATTAGGAGTCTTTTTAAGGTACGAATAATAAAGGAAAGACCTCACGTACACAGAACTGTAAAAATGAGCATAACCTTTACTACATGCTTTTAATTGACCTGGGCTTGCACAGTCTGAAAGAATACACTTACGTTATGTAAACATACAATGTCTGAGAATTTGAAATGGAAAGTTAAAAATTAATCAATATTTTCAAGAAAGAAAAAACAATAAAGTTGATTAAATAAAAATTATTTATGTTAAAATCAATCAATATTTGAGAAAATCTTCTGTCTCCTTTTCATCTATTTATGTATGAGGAAATACATATTTACAGTAGCTGCCTCTATAGTATTTGTTGAATGGCATGAAGCTTTGAACCAGCTTAAAATTTAGTCTTTCTGAGACAGTTCTGCAATTTATTTTAAATTTACTAGTTCAAAAGCTATGCTCTAGTGGCAAGTCCAGAATTATAAGTTGCAATATTTCTGTGGAAAAAAAAGTAGCAGCCTACTTTCCTCACAAATACTTTACGCGATATTGTTTCAATTCATATTAATTGTTTGAGGCAGCTTTGTTGCTCTAGTTCAGCAGCAGCAAGAAAAAACACTATATGAATGATTTGGAGAAATCCACTAGAAAATATTTTAGGGATCAGTGTTTTCAGTATATTTATTTCCTCCTGTAGGAATCTCTTTGATAACAGAGTCATATGGCGCAAGAATCAGACCCCTTCTCTAATTTATACCAGGGTAAAAGTGAGTAAGGACTTTTCAACAGATAAAATAATTCCCCATAAACCCATGTTTGGACAAGCTCTAAATCTGGTACCAATGGAGTCCCTCCACATTCCTTTTTTACTGTTTTAAGGAGAATTTAGCCCCCTCCTTTCCCACTGGTTTCGGGATTTGTGAGTGCAGACGGTTTGTCAGGCGTTATGGCCGGGCCGCCCCTCAGAGAACAGGCGCCCGTCGCGGAGCGGGCCCGCCGCCCTCCATTTCCTGTCAGCGGGACCCCGCGGACCCCGCCGCGGTGACAGAAATCCGGAGCCGGCCGGCTCCTGCGAACTCCGGAAGGCTGGCCTGCCTTGGGGCGGTGCTCGGAGCGGACCCGGTGTCAATCGCTGCTGGACCAGCCGGGCTGAAGGGCGGTGGCCGCCTTGGCCGCTGCGCTGCCGCCATTTTGCGCGGTGGTGGCGGGCGGCGTTGGCGGCGAGGTGGGGGCGACTCTGTCAGGAGCCTGGCTGTGAGGGCGGGCTTTGGGGGCTCGCAGGAACGGGGAAGGAGGGCTGTGAGGTGGGCATGCGCCATGTCCCTTCTCCACTGCCGAGAGCGAGCAGTTGAAGTTGGTTTGGTTCGGCACCCCTGAACGTTGTGGGCTTCACTTTGGGCCCCCTGGAGAGAGCACGGAGGTGAAATACAGAGGTCTGAGGAAAGGAATGGGTTTTAGGAGGGAGGTGAAAAGCAGAGGGGCTTAAAACCAGAGCAAAACTCCTTGAGGCATGCAGCGTTTGTAATAAGTCTGTAGTAAACTGTTTCTTAAAAGATATGAGAGGTCTTTATTTACAGGGATTGGCAAACACCTCTTTGTAAGCGTGAATCAATGATCTGTGCTGCTTCTGCGAAGACTTACTCATTTCTCTCATGCTGCTGTCTTGAATATGCGTTTTCCCTGTGCTGTGAAACAGGACTGAGAGTATTGAAAGGACCCTTTTGTTCCTGTCCATCTTGGAGACATGTTTTGCCTTTTTTTTCCCCCTTTTTTTTTTTCTTCTTGGCTGGGAATTTTGAGGGCCAGCAAGCAGGTGGAAGAATGCAGAACTGCATAAAGGAGTGTTGTGCTGTGACATCTCTCATCATTTTTATGTACATCATTAAGCAATTGGAATTAATGGAGCCAGTCAAAGAATAAATGATGTGCAAAGAGTGGGGGCCTGAAGGGCCGGGGAGATTATAAATATTGTGAGTAACAAAGACTGCTCAAGGGTAGGAATCACAGATCCAAATTATTTAAATGGCAGTTACTTAATCATAGATCAAAGATTCCTCAGCTGAAGTATGAAAACCATTTCATACTGGTGTGCAGTGTTTGCAGCTCCTTGGAGCTGGTGGAGTGGTGGTTATTATTCAGTCGGGTAAGCGCTTAACCCAGATAATTACTACTTGAATAACTTCAACTTGATAGTACTCCAGACAGATGCTTTCTGCGGCCACTACTGATATCCAAGCCTGAGAACTCCTGCTTTAGATTGCTGACATTAAAAGCATGTGAAAGCATGGTGTGAAAATTAACCAGCTTTGTTAGATTTACTAGTGTGATTTATAAATTCTACATTTATTAGTGTGAACAAAAAAGTGGCAAAACCTGGCGGTGGGGGAGTGGCAGAAATTGGCAGAGGTGGTTTTGCAGACTTACTGTGTGTAAAGGAGTGTAAAAGGGACATTGACAGATTTCGTGTTTGAAGTTCTAAAACCTATCTTCTTCGCTGTGTTCACAGACAGTTTTGATTACATGCTCTGTATTCTGCGCTGGTACTGTGAAATGTTTTCTGTTTTAAATTTGAAACACTTCTCTATAATACTTGAAGTTTTACATCTTCTGTGGAAGAAAAATATTTTTAAAATTTTTGATTCACAGCCGACAGTATACAGTAATCAAGTAAACTTGAATCCTATTTGCAAAGCACTCTAAAAGATTTTTTTCATATGTTACTAATGAGATGCTGGAGTACAAAAGAAGCGTAGCCTTTGGTTTATCTCTGTAGGTAAAGAAGATAGCTTTGCTTTGTTATTTTTTCACCAGATTTGGCCTTTGTTGAGTTTAATAAACTCTGCTGAAATTCATTTGGTATTTTACCATTTGTTTCAGTGAATCTAAGACTTTTGACTCATAAAATCCTTTCTGTGGTATGCTCTTAGTGAGATCTTTGCTTTTTAAAGTTGTCCTTAAGCAAAATTAAGAGCTGTGAAAGTGCTCAAACACAAAAAGAGAGCGTGTCTAATGCCTGGAGTAGGTGCTAATTGAAAAATATTTAAATTAACTGGAGTATTCTTAAAACTGGTGTATATGATAAATAATTTAGAAAGGAGTTGGTCCCATACTCCAGTTATCTAGGTAAGCAATTTGCATGTAGGTTAAAAATAAAATCTGTTTTACTTGTAAATTAAAATAGCTGTTGGGCTGTGTTAGATAGTAGAATAATTTTATTTTGTAAAAATTGACAGAATCTGATCATAAGGCAGATCATATTGTTCCATCAGAACAAAAACAATCTGACCAAAAAAATACAGTCTGCAGTTGTATAAAAGAATCTTAGTGTTATTCTTAGAAATCAAATATTTTAACATAAACTTTATGTGGATCTTCACTCTTACCCGTGTTTTCTCTCCTGATATGTCATGGTAATGTAAAGGTTGTTTAAAGTGCTGTCCTACAAGATTTTTTGATCATAAGTAATAGGAACCATATTTTATCAGGAGAGAGATTTTCTCTTTTTGAAGAAGAACTAAAGGTGCAGGCAAGAGCTCTAAAAGAAAAAAAATCTCGGAATTACGTATTGGCACTTAGAACTAATAAGCTTTCTATTGCTTATGCAGGTTCAGTTGTAGTAATTTCGGTGTCACTGTTTTTATGCTGTGTTTTGCAGATTGAGGGACTTCACATTTGATTTAAAAATGTTCAGCTCTGCAGACGTGGTCTTTTCATTGGATAATTTATTTTATGAAAGACCAGATACAAGACAAAGGTAAATCTTTATTGTTAAATATATACATGTTTTCCAAGTTTTTCCACACACTGAATCATTTTACAGCAGAAATTTTTTTTCGTAACTCCCTTTTCTGTCTATCAATAGAAATGTGAGGCTAGAAGTTTCCAGGTTCATAACCCATACTTGGAACTGTTTTTCCAAGCACGCTGAAGTTTGAATGATGCAGGTGTATCTTAGGGCTGTAAAAAATACATGTTATAAAGTTTGCCTCTTAAATTTTCTGTGATTAAAAATCAAAAGAGTTACAGAATAAGAACATTTTTTATCAGGAGAAACAGTAGGTTATTTATAATTGCTGATTTTGAGCTAGAAGTTGTGGAGGATGCTTAAAGAACGCTTTTCCCTTACATTTGTGTGTTAAAAATAGGTATCTAGAAAATGAAGAGCCTAAATTTTGGTGTATTGCACCTGCTCCAGCTATTGCTGAAATTCCAGCGGCAGAGGAGTTACAGAGAGAACTGGAAAAAAACACAGCCAAGACTCATATGGGTAAAATATCATAGAATGGAATCGTAGAATCATTTAGATTGGAAAACACCTTTAAAATCATCAAGTCCAACTATAAACCTAAGGCTGCCAAGTCCCGCTAAAGCATAATACTGGACGTTCATGGCTTAACAAATAATTAGCTTGACAGATAATTTCTCGTCTCTTTTAATGCTGTGAAACATGAAATAGTCTAGGTGTGCAAATATAGACAAAGAATGTATTTTAATTGAGAGTGATGGTCTTACATATGCTTGCAGTATTATCAGTCCTCTTTGGGCATATACAGGCTACAAGTTTACTGTGCAGAGTGGGCAAGGTAAGAAGCATAATCAAAATTTAAGCTTTTCCACATTGTTCCATGAAGCATTATAACACAGTGGGTAGCAGGTGTAAACGCATAATGCAACACATGGATCTGATGACCTGTCTGCCACCCAAGGAACAGAGAGTTTATATGAACCTAACTTTGTCTTCCCTTTTGGGGCTTTTTTCAAATTGCTGTTCAGGAGGCCAAATTTGAATCTGGCCATTGATTGCTACTAAGTGAAGTATTCCTTCTGTTTAGACATTGAGGATCACCTTTAGGACATTTATTTTAAAGAACTTGGTTGCTTTATCTCTGTCAACTAGATTTCTGCATTTCTTAGCTGCTGTGCTGGTTTATGATATTCTCTATTTAGGAATTACGTTGTTAAGGGAGAAGGGTTTTTTTTTCCTACTTTATGCAAGAGCAATTCCATTAAGAACTACTCATTGGAATAAGCTTTCTGGTGTTTGTAGAACTGGAACTGTTGGGGTTATGTCACAAACAGGCCATTGTAATTTTAAGCTTCTAGATGGATAACACTGAAATTGATGGGCTGCGCAGTAGAGCTCTAATGTAATCTCATTGCATTCAGTTGCTTATTTCTGCTCTTGCCTTTGTTTTGCTGACAGCAATGCTTATATGGTCAGCCAGATCAGGACACCGATCCTACTGAGAACTAACGCCGCAAAATGTGCTAATTAACGAAGATGACTATGAAACTAGCTTGTCACCAACATCATTACGAATTTTGGCTAGTGAGATTGTGGGGTTTCTCTCACAGCTGTTTGTAGTAGAAACTTCAAGCTTGGTCATTGTGTAATTTTTTTAAAATATGGTCTTTATTCTGGGACAGGGTGAAGAGTTTCTATCTTACAAATTACTTTGTAGTTCTGAGGAATAGTTTTGCTCCGTTGGTTTGTATAGAAAGCATAGAAAGTGACCCTATTTTTATAACTTTCTAATTGACAAGAGATGCATTGCATTCATAAGCATGAGTCATAAAATATATCCTAAAGTTCTTTCAATAAGGTAGAAATATCAGTTTGGATAATATATGTGAATTTGGCTTATTCTGTGTGGAAGATATTTCATTAAGTTACTATGAATAGGAATATGAACATTAATAGAAATAATCATTTATTGGTTTTGGAGGAGGGAGAAAGCACCAGAAGTTTATACAACAATGTAAGAGTAACACTGAGGCGGTAAATGATAGATCACCAGCACCTGTTCATTTTGGCATAGCCTCTGAAAAAGAAGTGCTCCAATCAAGTGTAGGAGAAAGAGATAAAATTAGGTTTTCGGGTGAAAATCTGAAAATGGTTTCCTTGTTTCTCTCTTCTGACCAAGATAAATCTAAAACAGGAACAGGGGTTTCTCAGCAACCTGGTGCAAGTTTTTCACAAAATAAACTATTACATAATTTTCCAGAAAATGGTGACGATGAGAGTGTCCATTCAACATTAAGAAAAAGGTATGTATCCAGTAAATTCTGATAATTTACCAACTGTCAGAATCATATTGCTATTTTAGATTGATTTTTTTTTAAATGTGGAGTTTTGGATCCTTCAATTGAAGATACTTTATCAGGGCTCCAGACACTAATTCTTTTGAGTAAAAGGAAAAAAGATGTTTCCTTTTGGCAATATTTTAGTATTGTAATTACATGTGTCCTGAGCTCAGCCTCTTTTATGAGAAAAGTAAGGATGCGGTTTGTTGCTTTAATTTTAAAGAAATTGTTAGATAATAAAGGTTTTTCAAAATACTATTTTGTGTTCTTTATCCACACGGTAACGAGCAAGAGGGCTAAGATCACTGGCTTTTCAGAGCAGAGGTCAGCCAGCCAGGAATACCTTGAGTAGTTCTCAACATAGTTTTGCTGCTGCCTGGGAGGAGGGGTTTTAGAGAAAGAAACTTCTTTTCTGTGCCCAGCTGTTATCATTCCTCAGAACCTGTATGTCTTTATTGTTTTTAATTATACAAAGATTGAAGTTAATCTGCTATTAGGATTCAGAGCCCATCAGTTTATTCTTTCTTGAATGGAAGTAAAGTTAAAATGTATCTTGAAAGGAGTCGTCTTCAGGTAAAAGACTGTAAGATCACATAAAGTTAGATACAAACTTTTCTTATGATTGTGTCTTACTAGTTCTGCTTCTAATACAAACTCACGTATTTTTCAAATATTAGAGAAACTCTGTAACATTACAACAAACTCATGAAAGTCCTGGATCTTTTGCAGCTTATTTAAAATGTCTGGTTATATGTATAAAAATACAGAGTTTAAAGATAGTTCTGTGGATGTGAACGAAATTGATACTTACTTAAATACAAGTGAAAACATGAAAGAAGTGAGAAAAGAACGCTTATGGACAAGTGATCGTCATGCTCCAGTAACTAAAGACTCAGATTTTACTCTGCATAGGGTCAATGATGGGGACATTGCATCTAAAACAGGGATTAAAATGAAACCATTTCCTAATGCTTCTGAGATCCTGGATATAACAGGTAATTATTATTACTCTATTTCAAAGAAAAATAGTTCACTGTCTGTCTTTGGTGTATAATAATAATAATGGATATGCACGATCTGAGGTAAAGTGAAAAACAGTTTCCCACTAGCTCAAGGTGAGATAATTGGCTAAATTTGATGTAAGATACTGCAGTTCTATGAAACTTAATTGCATTGTTGTTTAATATGAGCTGGGTAAACAGTTTATGAAGAAGATTCACATTTTCAAGAGTGCCAAGTCATGTAAACTTTTTTGAAAATACCCCTTCAAATCAATCGCCTAAACAATTTGAAAAAGAGCAGCCTCATCCCCTCATGTGGTAAATAGTCTCATCTTCATTTGAAACCAGACAGAAATTGAAAACGGAATGTTTATTTGTGATGCGGCTCATACTTTTGTCTTTGTAGAAAGAGATTTTAAATAGGAGAAATCTGGAAAATGGAGGAAAGTAGTGAAAATTTTGATGAAATGATAAAATACTTGGGTTAGAATTTATTTTTTAATGGTTTTTAAATACGTGTGGTTTATTTCTAGATTTTGAGCTTTTTGGGCCAGAGACTCATAGTATCTGTGGCATGTACCTTGTATACCTGGCTAACTGCTACAGAAATATGGAATAGAGAAATAGTTCTAGCAGAAAATTGTAGGGCAGAGCTGTGGCTTAAGATGGGATTTGGAGGCTGGTCAGGAATGGAAAACGTGATTCCTGTCTGATTGCCTTCTGAGCAAATAGTTGGATGGTTAGGCTCAGAGGGTGATAATGGGTCACAGTCTGCCCACGTGCCTACTGCAGGGGTCTGCCTTGGAGGAGGGGGCTGCCAGGAGTCTCATGAAATTCAGTAGGGATGAATGCAAAGTCCTGCCTCAGGGAAGGAGAAGAACCCCTGGGGTTCCCCTGGGATGGACTTGCTGAGGGCATCTCTCTGCGGAAGAGTGCCTGGGGTCTTGTGAAGAGCATGCTGAACGTGAGCGAGCAGCATGTCCCAGCGGTAACGAAGGCCAACAGAATCCCAGGCTTTGTTAACCACAACAAAGCCAGGAAGTTGACGGAAGCGATTATACACTTCTTTTGGGCAGTTCTGAGACCATGTCTAGATACTCCATCAAGTGTTGAGCCTCTGGTACAGGTAAGACATCCTTAAACTGGAGTGAGTTCGCCAAGGGCCACCAAGACAGTCCTTTCAAATGATGAACTTGTGACGTCCCTGTCCTGTCAGCTCCCTCTGTATCACCTGAACCTTGTTATAGCCTTGCAGCTCCTCAAAGAACACGTAGCTTGGGGTCAGGAAGATATTTTTCATGGTTGTTGGTTGAAAACAAATCTGGTTTTATAAATCTACTACTTTTCTCTCTTTAGGAACTACAGGAAGAAAATTGGAAATTTTGAGGGCTGTCACAGAAATACGTATCCTTGTATTTGCTGTATTTGATTTACTGATTTTATTACAATGCTTTTATATTTACAAAATTATAGTGTTTAATTTGTAGCCATAGGAACTCATGCATTACACTGTAATAGTTTTGATTTGTAATGTAATGCTGGGAATCAAATGATGAATAGATTTTTACCCTTTGGATTTCCAAAGCTAGAATGCAAATACAACAACTTACAGATCATTCATTGCTAAGCAAATTTATTTCAAACTTTCAAGTTTTATCCTCAAACGTGTTTATTTTTAAAATGTAAAAGGTAAAATTTTTAGTTTGCATAATATATATTTCAGGCCAGATTTTATATGCAAAAACATGTATACACATATATCCCCATACGCTTTAAATAAAGGAAAAGTGAATTAGTATTTAGGCTTATTAGGAAAACTGAATCTCACTTTTTGTCCCATTTTATCAGGAGAAAATAAACTTCACATATTCCTTATAGATCTGTATTTATGTTCCAGTGTGCATACAGTGTATTTCCATTCTTGAAGCTGATTTTACCATAATTTTCCTTCTTGCCCCTGCCTTGAACCCGTAACATAATTAGCCATCCCATCTATATCTGTCAAACTTTTTTTTTTTTTGCTTTTTTCCACACTTTTCATTATTTTGTTTGTAGTAACCTGTCAAATGGTAGGTTAAATATCTAAATTCAGGCAACTTAAGTTCATGTGGATAGTTCTAAGACGTGTCATAATTTCCAAAATGAGTAAAGACTCAGTTGTTCTGATGTTGCCAATTACATATAGTCAATGTTCTGCATTTTGAAAATAGATCACTTTTATCTAGAGGGGTTAAATTTTAGAGAAGGTTGTGTTTTTTTCAAATCCATATTTTCTTTAATATTACTTGCTTATCTTCACCCATTTTTAAATGCTTATATTTAACTGCTTTTATTTCTTATTTCACTCCTTCTTCGTTTCCTCTTTATTTAGCCTTTTAATGTAACATCAATTTGAGGCCTCAGCAATTCGTTGTTACTGTTGGTGTTACGTCTGACTGTGCATCTTCAGCCTGATCGGATGGTTACAGTTAGTCTGCTTGTGTGGCTTCAATGCAAGTCCAGGCAAGGATCTGCTCACTCGTTTGGATTTGTAATGTAACAATACTCTCTTTCCTTTTACTCATATTTTAGGTAAGAATGTTGTTGTTTGAAGAATACCCAGTATTAGCAACTGAAAATACCCTTAAAACCATTGTGAGCGCTAAGAGATCGTAGGTGAATTTTTTTGATAGTGTTATGATGGCACGTACAATATTATGCTAATTAATTTGTGTTATATTAAAAATTTAATGTGACCATTGACACTTTAGATGTACTAATAGCAGTGCTCTGCTTGCTCTTATATCAGGTTTGCAGTGTAGAATAAAGCTTTTATCCCTTGCAGTTTCACATTCCATAGTTGTATGCCATTCTATGAAACCTATGCCAGGGAGGAGATTCTTGATTATTGGTATAATCCTGAGACCTCTGAAATAGGTAGTGTTTTTTTCGTGAAGTGGAATATATGGCATACCAAGAATCTAAATAAAGCTACTAAATAATTTAGTAAGTTTTTGATAATTTTTTACAAGCCTGTATCAGTGAAAGATTGTTGCATATGTTTTAAGTTTGAATTACAAGAAAGAGATGCATTTAACATCTATGTTCTAAACTAACATGTAAACTAACATGTTCTAAAACAGATTTTATAATTTTCACTCAATGGTTTTCAGTTCCTTAACCATTTCAAGCGACCCAATTTAGAAGTATTTTTAAGGAGTTCCCATATTTTAACTATGCACAGTCTAAAGCTTTGGATGATGTAAGTACGAAACATTCGCTGCAGCTGCAAGTAGTACTTCATAGATAAATTTAAATGTTACTTTGATATTCAGAACTCAAAAGGGGTTAGAAAACTCTAGTATGTCTAGAACCTCTTCCTGGAATAGTTGAGCAGAGTTGTGCTTAACTGGGAGAACAGACCAGAAGAACTGTTAAAAATGTTGTTCACAAATACGTTTGTGTGAAGATGTGAATTAGATGTATATTTATGCATACAGATTAGTAATATTTTTAAATTACTTTCCTAGGAAGATTAAGAAAAGCAGAACTTTAGAGAAGGTTGTCCTTTTGGAGAAGTGATGTTTGTCCATGCCCTTTTTATCAGTTATGCTCTTTATTTAAAACCCGAAATTTATTTTGAAAGCAACCAATTTGAGAAAGATTGTATTATAGGTATTGCAGAGAGGAGATACAGGTTCTGTCAGAGTCTTAACAGAGCATTTGAAATTTTTATTCAGCTCTAGGAGAAATGCCAGTGTCATTCACAAACATTTTTAAGCATTTTTTTTAAGCTACGTTTGATGTTGCAAATGTTTTTGTTTGAATTTCTTACCCACTAAGTAATGTCTTATGAAGTGAAGATTTAAGAATGGTGTGTATATGAGCAGAATAATTATTTGGGGAGCTGTATTTTTTCTTTTTGCCCTTACATTTTTAGTTTTATGCATAGATTTGGGGTATTTTTCCTTATTTCCAAATTCGTTGTTTATTTTCTGATGAGAATTATGTATCATGTTGGCCTGTAAAATAATCGTGTGACTTTTTGTTCCTGGAATAATGGAAAACCACAGCTGTAAACAAGATATACTTTTGTGAAAGCTGCAAAAACAGAGTTCTCAGGGCAATAGCTTTTAAAAAAATTTTTTTTTTTTGAATGGCTCATGTATTGGTATTCCTAAATATGAACTGGTTTGTAAAGCACTGGGAAGGACAAGGTTTGCTTATTGCTCATGTGTAGAACGTGACGTGTTCTTAAAAAAATTAAGAGAAATAGGCGTATTAAAAAGATAATTGTCTTGTGTGGGGTTTTTTAATTGGTTAAGCTTGCAAAATTCAACTTGGTAGCAACTCCGTGGTTCCAAGAAATGAGTTATAAGCGTTCAACTTAGTAGAATTTCTCTGATTGACTCACAGTAAACATTGCAAAGGATTATTTAACAAAAATCAGGGAAAATTTTGTATTCATACAGCATTCATACTTCATTGATTTTTGTGAGCATTGGAAAACTGGGAATGGTAGATGAAAAGCACAGCTAATTCCTGCAACTGTTCAGCAGTACTGTCAAGTGTCAGTCATTGCTACAGTTATTTATAAATCAAGTACTAGGTGATTCCCATTCATCCTTGTGAACTCCTAACAGTCATAGAGTAGTTTTAGAGAATTAACAGACAGAAAGGAAGGAAAAAAGGAAGAGAGTAGTAGAATCCATGAGGAGTTGGGAGGGAAGGAAGGAAATGAAGCTGCACAGAGGTGCTGCTTGGAAGGAGGATGAGTGAGTGACACTGTGGAGGAAGAAGGAGGGTAGAGTCAGCCCAGTCAGAGGAAAATGAGGGAACCTGACATGGACATGCCTGGCTTCTAAGATGGTGGAGGATAGAATGTGAAGGAAGCATAGTCATACAAAACCTGCTTTCATCATTACTGAAAACTTAATATTCTGTTAAAATTATATATATTCAACAATGCTGGAATTTTGAATGCAGATTGAATTACAGAAGGAAAACAAATTGCACTTTGAATTTGAGCACAAAAATACCTCTTTCTGATGAGCCTATATTTGGTTGTCATTGGACATTGGCAGTGGTTCTGTATTAATGTCATCTAAGGCTAGATACTGGGTTTTTTTGTGTTTGTTGCAGAATGGTAGACTTCATTACATAATAACCTTTGATGAACAGTATCTCATTTACATTTCTGTAGCAGATGCATAGCAGAAGATGTTCTTTCTTTTGCTGTAACTTAAACTTCACATCTAACAAAATTTTTTAGAGGACTACGTATATCAATGTAATAATAATTTTCTTGTGTCATTTTTCCCTAGACAATGCTCTTGGAATGTATGAATAGGTACAATGGATAGCTGTGCTGTATTTACTACTTTGCAATTCTTTCCTAGCTTCTTTATACAGATAGGAATTTTGTGATTTGTGCTCCGACTGGCTCTGGAAAAACAGTAATGTTCGAGCTAGCTATTACCAGATTACTCATGAAAGCCCCACTGCCTTGGTTAAATATTAAAGTTGTTTACAGTAAGTATTATGCAGCTTTAAACATTTTGGTGACAGCAGTAGAAAATGTGTTCTGTAAAAAAAAAAAAAAAAAAAAAAAAAAAAAAAAAAAAAAAAAAAACCCAAAAAAACCCCACACACACACCAAAAAAAAAAACAAAAAAAACCAACAAACAAACAAAAAACAGCAGTTCTGTAAATGTGAAGATCTGGAGTGAGTGCTTTAATGACAATGAAATTAAATACGTTAGGAAATTGTGACCTACCTCTTTTTTTAAAAAGTTGTTTCTTTTAGGGTTTATTTGTGATGACATTGTAACTATTATTAGTATTTAACAGCAGTGTGTAATTATAGTGTTCAGGATTGCCTATACAAATAAAAAAAAATTCTTGTAAACAGTTTGTCTTCTAAGAAGGCAAAACGTACGCAAAAAGGGAAGAAGGAAGCAAAGGAAACTAAAACAAATACTTAGTGGCAGAGCCAGAAATGATGCAGTATCTTTTTTTATGCCTGTCTGTTGCTCTGAGATGAGGAACAAATTTTCCAATATTCACTTACTTGGCAATGTTTCATGCTAACTGTTGCTTTCTCTCTACTAGTTCAGAGGGAACAGAGCTGTGGTCTTTGGGAGTTTAATTGATCTATATAGGAACTAATGAAAATACTTGAAAATAGTCAAAACAATTACACTTTTTTTCTTTCCTTCCTGGAGAACTGAGCTCATATCCTGTAAATCAGATTAAATTGGTGGTCTTGTCCTACTTTTAAGTAATTCATACAGTGATATATTTGTCAGTTTTGCTATTAATGGTAAAACTTTATCTTTACAAAAGTTTCGACCTATTTTTTTTTTCAAATTCCAATGTGTTCAAATTCTTACAATAAAGCTAGTGTTGATTTCGAGTTAACTGTGTATTGTAAACGGATCTTATATAAACAGGTGTGTATTATAGTTTGTCTGCCAGCAGATCAAGGTGAAGCATTTCAGCGTACTATAATGGTTTTGATTGTCTTGGTAGAATTGATGCAAATTGGCTGGTTGGAACTTTGAGTAAGGAAGCAGTTACTTGCTGGTGGAATTAGTTCTGCTGACCTTTCCAGGTTCAACAGCGATGGAGAAGGAGATCTGTCAGTTTTCCAAATGCTTGAACAGAGGTGTTAATTAGATTACGTACTGCCGGAGTGTGCTCTGGTACCTGGTTCATCAGTGGCCCAATGTATGTGAGTTAGTTTGCAGTAGTTGTCTGAACTGGTGTTGTTTCCCAGTAGCTTTAACACATGCTAAGGATTAGCAAATGAAGTTCCGGGAGTAATCGTTGGCTTCTTGCATTCTTGCATAGTGAAAGATTATTACGTTAGTAATTTTGTGAGTTACTTGCTGGTAGCTTAATCAGTTTTCTGGAGCTAGTGATATCCCCTGCTTTATAGGCCACTGATACGCTTATGGGATTTTACACCTCTTTCTGAAGCAGAAACTGGTTCTTTTATATCTCTTAATTGTAGGAATCGGTTGTCAGCTGATATGCAGAAATGGTTCATGTTCCAGTGGCTCTAGCCTAGAATGTAATTGCTGCAAAGTTTGTTTTATTACTACTGGTTTCAGATCGTGTGTAGATCACTACTTCTTTCACTTAAATCACTGCATTTTACATATAGATTACCCATCCACTATAGACTTACATATGTTGCTAGTGTCAGTCCTTGTAGAGAATTACTTTTGATTTCTAGAAATCAGCTTCCATCTCCAAAAGTATAGCATGTATCCTCAGGAAAGAAAAAAAAAAATATGAAGAAATAGATTGGTTTAGGAGTCTGTTCATGAGGACCAGCATCAGAACTACTACCTGCTGTGTTAGCTGCTCAGTATGACCCTGACTACACTTAACTGTACATTTGGTTTAGATGATAGATTTTGATTTCTTCTGGTATTCTGTCTCTTGATCGTGCATAGTTTCTCATTTATAACGCCTTTTCTCTCTGAATACAGAGTGTTCAAATCATTCTGAACGGGGAAAAAGGCTGGTATTTGTTTGATCTTCCATTAGAAAAGATGTATTTCCTGTGGTTTTTTTTCTCCTGAATGATTGTTTCCATGTGGGGTTGAGGAAAAAAACAGATTAAAAGAGGGCATAAATAACCTTAATTAAAGGGTTCTGTTTCTGATTGCTGGTGGGGAAGGACTGGGGGCCAAAGCTCAACATTGATCTGTGCTCATGGAACAGAATAATAGGGATAATAATAGCAGTTACAGATTTTATGGTTCTGGGAGCAAAGCTGATAATTAGGGAAATTAAATTCAAGAAGACATCTTTAAAATGTATGTATTTAGCACCTTTATCAATACAGTTGAATATTTGGTTTTCCTGATATAACTCTGATTATTTTGTGTTATTTTTAGTGGCTCCAATAAAAGCTTTATGCAGTCAGCGTTTTGATGATTGGAAAGAAAAATTTGGACCTATAGGACTCAGCTGCAAGGAACTGACAGGAGATACGGTGATGGATGATTTATTTGAAATACATCACGCTGACATTATTGTCACTACTCCTGTAGGTTTTGATCCCAATTCTTACAAAAACCTCGAATAGGCAGACATTAGTAGTCTGCTAGTTGTACGTTACTAGGGCTGCTCCTTTTTTGTAGTAAGTAGTAATTTTATGATCCTTATGCTTGCCTGCACACTGCTGTGCATAGTATTAGTTCATATAAACAACAATTAGTAATAATGTGCCAGATGACACATACATGACATTAGCATGAATTAATTTAACTGATTTTACTTAAAGATTTATTAAAGTTTAGGCATGTCTGCCCGTACTCTGCTTTTGGCATATGTTGGCCTTTAAAACATCTTCCACCTTCTGTTCTTTTGTTGTGTTGTTTTTTTCCCTAGGAAAAATGGGATAGCATGACGAGAAGGTGGAGAGACAACTCTATAGTCCAGCTTGTACGACTGTTTCTCATTGATGAGGTAAGAAAATTAATGGTTTATATGCACTGGTTTTGTTCTTGAAGGTAAAAGGAAACTTAGAAAATATAAGACTTATTTAACACATGTATAGATTGTAACTGGAGAAATATTTAGCAGATCTTCCTAAAATTCCCAATAGGTGCATGTTATAAAGGATGAAAGCCGTGGTGCAACATTAGAAGTTGTAGTCAGTCGAATGAAGACTGTTCAGTCTTCTCTTTGGCGTCTTTCAGAGAATCATGAAGCTGTTCCTCCCTTGAGATTTGTAGCTGTTTCTGCAACAATCCCAAATGCTGAAGATGTAAGAGTTACATTTTAACTTGTATTTTAATTAATGTAGTTGTATTTTTATAAAATTTACCTGGAGTTATAAATTCAGATTGATAACAAAGTTGTCATTTTGAAGCTGTCAGCTGAAGACAGCTGTGAAGTTGATGTTAATGTAAAAAATGACCTACAATCATACGTAACTATCAGCCAAGTATGGACATACTTCATTTTTAGATTTCTGTTCATGATTTTTTTCTCTCTTAAGTAAAAATTAATACAGACTTGATATTTCAGTCTGAATTATATTGGTCCTGTAGAAAGCAGAACTTCACCTGTGATCTTAATGCGAAAAGCAATGTCAAATGTGTTAATAGTTTACATGTGACAAAAGATAAATTAATTATTATGTTAGAGCAGAGAGTGGTTAAAAGCAGGAATTTATAATTTCCATTCTATTTCTTCTTTTTTAAAGATTGCAGAATGGCTTTCAGATACTAAGATGCCTGCTGTATGTCTGAAAATAGATGACGATCAACGACCAGTGAAGCTACGCAAAATTGTTCTTGGTTTTCCTTGCAGTGACAATCAGACAGAATTCAAATTTGACTTAACTCTTAACTACAAGATAGCTGGTATTATACAGACATACTCGGAACAAAAACCAGCACTTGTGGTACAACAGCTTTTTTTTCATCACATTTGAAATTGTTTCTTTCTTAAAAGTGTTGATTCAAAAAAATCTTTTCTCATTTATAGTTTTGTGCCACAAGAAAAGGAGTACAGCAGGCTGCTTCTGTTCTTGCAAAAGATGCTAAATTTCTACTGAGTATTGAACAGAAACAAAGGTATTTTTATATTTGAGTTGTTAATATGTGTTTTTGTGTTTTGGTAAACCTGTGACATCTGTGAAGAAAGCTATTGAGCTAATAAAGTTGCTAGCAGAGGAATGTCTGCAATGAAGTCATCATCACAGCCGATGTTCTTTTTGGTAAATTGGCACTCCTCTTGGGAAGTTTTACTTGCTTCTCAGATTTTTAGGGTACTTTTCACATTAAGTTGTTTGTAAAAGCTGCTTTCTTAACATATAAATGTTAATTCCCGTGGACTTATACGGCCTCATAGTGCAAAGATCAAGCATATGAATAGTTGAATTTGGTGTTATCTTACTCGTGTTTTAAGTGAAGCTGTAAAAACTCTTTTCCGTTATCAGATTTCTTTATTAAATACAACCCTGACCCATATTAATTATTATTTACTTCAGGGTTGCCTTGTCGTGGCAGCTGCAGAAACTATTTCCTGATTTTGGACCTTAAACATGGTCTTCTTTGCCTTATGCGATCAACACATCTAGATTGTAGGTCGTGACTTGGAAAGGTGACTGGGCTGGAAAGCTGCTACAGCTGCCTTTGCGAAGATGGGAAAGGTGGTGGTTGAAGCTGTCCAAAGAATGTGTATTTATAAAGTTATTTTAAGACTATGTCCTTTTGATAGCCTAACATGTATTTGAAAACTAAGGACATCCGTAAAAAGCACAAATGCAGTAGAACTATGGGAAAGTATGTAAAAAATGTACAATTCAGGGAATACATCGTAAAGTCTTTGGGGTAATAGTGTATCTCATTTCACGTGAAGCTTTATTTTTGCCTTTTAAGAACATACTTTCATCTTTGTATACTCTACTTACACTAGTGAATCTGTTTTGTGATTTTGAAGTATTCATTTTTATCTTTTTGTGTGTTGCATAGATTACAGAGATCTGCAAATTCATTGAAAGATTCCAAATTGAGAGGTAAATGTAACCTGCTGCTTCTCTGCTCTGTGAATGAATACTTGCTTGAATAAACTTAGTCAAGTGATGGATATAATTATTTCATTATCAGATCTTTTAATGTATGGCGTGGCTTATCATCATGCCGGTATGGAGATATCTGACAGAAAAATAATTGAAGGAGCTTTTGCTGTAGGAGACTTACCGGTACTTTGTAAGTAAATTTAACTTTGGAAGTCAAAATGTTGTTAACGTGTCCTGAGAAGATTGCAGTTTGGAAGTGGTAATATTTTATGATTCTGTAGTTTGTTTAACCTTCGGAATTGCTTTGTGAAATCCAGATAAAGATGTGTTTGTGTTTCGCATGCACTTTTACCTTGTGGGTATACATACACGCTGTTACTAAAGACCACAGAACTTTTATTCTTAGCACACACGGAGGTCATCCTCCCTCATATGTCTGGCCATGTCCATTTCCTTTTCACGCCACTGAGCCATCCTGTTGAGGTGGAACTCTCTGCTAGCGTGTCTTTCCTTAAAGTTCACATGATGTTTTCTTTGTGTCCTTTGCAGCAGTGGCTTCCCTGAGGGTGATCTTTTACAGCAGTGCTTCTTAGATGGGCAGGATACTATTTTTAAACTCCCGCACAAGGTGTTTTGACTGATGGGGACATTCCTAAGAAATACTCCATCTGCTGTTACCTGAAATGAGATGGTATCTCCTTGAGAAGTGATGGTCTCACCTCATCCAGACGCTTTTTTTTTTTTTTTTTTTTTTTTTTTTTTTTTTTGTAAAAAAGATTCCGACTCTATGGGGAAATGCCTGTGTGGTTCATGTACAACACTGAAAGATTAATGGATTTTTTTTTCTTTCCTGTACAATGGTCATGACCCACTATGAAAATTCAAGGTAGATACCTTGACTGTGATCTGGCGACCTTGCTAGAGTTGCAATGTCCATGGTATTAAAAAGTCTCTGCATCTCTGCAGTCTACTGTACTGTGGCTGCCTGGTGCACTTCGTATGGCTTTGCCAACTGCAGTGCCATTTCTGAAATCTCAGGAGACTGTGGTTTTATAATTGCTCTTTGCAAAAATAACTTCGAAACCCTGTGCCACAGCTGAGCACAATGCAAACATGCATTTCAGTGGACTGTCACTGAAAGAATGCAAAGTTGGTTTGTATGAATATTTCAGAATTGTCTGAGATAGTAGAATTATGTTTCTATGACTGAGGGGAAACTGAAAGAGTATGGAGTGTATTCCACTTCATATGCCTGTGAGCATGATGTGGGGTAGGGTTTTAACACACCTTTCACAGATACTGCAAAGGGGAAAAATTCTTTGGTCTTGAAATAGAGTGTACATATACTCACAGCGTATGTGTATACGTGTGTGTATATATATACATTTGCACATACATGGACTGAAGCTCTGATTGCACTAGTAACCTTTCTTGGCAACTTTTTTATGGTTAGGTCATTTTGCTTTGACAAATTTCCTATTTTACATACCATAACAATATAAAAAATAATAATATTCTCACAAGATGGTGTGGTTATGCCAATAGTTTAGATCATATTCCTCTTTCCTGATGCACCTATAATTTCTAATTTTAGTTCTCATTTCATTTCAAAAAAGGATTGGAAAATTAATTAATACTTTGTTTTCCTAGTGGAATAATTATATCAGTTGGTGTGTGTAGCTGGCTTTCCATGTTCATTTCTGGCCACCCCATAAATTTGTTTGAGAAAGCATTAGAAAACATGAGTGTGAGATAATTTGCCACAAACTTGACTGGTGTTTTCCATGCGAGAGTGTGTATTGGTAAAGTATTGTGATAGTATTGGTGGGGATTCTGGTTTGGTACCGTGGATATAAACAATGCTAACGACTGATTACTTAAAAAAAAATAGATCTTAAAGATATTGATCACCACAAAGCAAGATGAAGTCATAGCTGTATTCAAACATCTATCCATGAAGAAATATGAATAATGTTTCTTCTATGTGTGTGTGTGTGTGTTATGTTGAAGACGGATTGGATTATGGATTATCTCCAAATGCTAAGGAATGTTTAAATAAAAATAACTGGGATGTAATTTCTTAAATAATACTTGATAATAAATGAATGCTGATGACCAGATACAGAGAAATTGTTATGCAAATACATGTCTGTAATCTACGTCTAATTCTTTGAGATGCAGAATGCTTACTGACTTCACTAGAAAATAAGAGCTCCTAGGAATCAAGAGTTAGTCACTTATTTGCTGCTTGTTTCATGTCTGCCAGACATTTCAATGGTGTTCATCTTGTAATCAATATATTTTAATCTGATGTAGTTACTACTAGCACGTTAGCTATGGGAGTCAATCTACCTGCACATCTAGTGGTTATAAAATCCACAATGCACTATGTTGGAGGAGTGTTCCAAGAGTACAGTGAAACTGATATTCTGCAAATGATTGGGAGAGCAGGAAGGCCTCAAGTAAGTTAATGCTGTATTATAATGATTTTATCTATAGGCAGATCAGTGGAAACTATTCTTGGCAAAGAAACTACAATGCCAACAACTTTACTGCAGCATTTGGTTTTGCAAGGGTTGTTATGAATAGTTAAATTACTCCTGGGTAACTTCTTAATTGAGAAAGAAATCTGTTTGGTTTTGTATTGCCCTCTAAAAAGTACTGCTTCACCTTGCTGTCAGAAAAGATCTAAAGATTACATTTGGGTTACGTATTGAATAGGGATTAGAGAAAAAGCAGGAAGCTGACACACAACTTATAAATTGCATGATAAAAATTCTGGAATATTGAATAGTATAGACAGCAATGTGCTTTTGTTCTCCTAACATCAGAACAAGAAAACATCTAATTAAGTTAGAAGTGGAGTAGAGGGGGAGGGTCAGAAACATTGCCTTCAAAAAGCTATAATTCATTTTGCTTCCACAAGAGGTTGCTGATGCCAAGTATGCTGTATTTTAGAAAGGTTTTAGACATTGCTTTGGTTGTAAAAAGGAAGTGTGGGGTGTTTAAAAATGGTTATTTTAATTATACCTCTTTAAAGTCTCAGAATCATTTATGTTAAATCTTACACTTTTAAGTCTTTTAATTTTTAGAAGTACAGATAAAGCCTAATACAGGAGGTAGCTTACCCCACATCTGTCTGCAGAGGCTGCTTATATTAGCCACTGTGGTATGTTGTGTACATGACAGTATTTTTATCTGGACCTAAGATCTAAACTTGTTTTGTAATTCAGTAAGATTTTTAAAGTTGTGACTCAGAATCCTAAGCCACAAGACCTGAAATATTTACCAACATCTGTCTTTCACTATTACGTACTCTAATCTGATCTAAATAATGCAAAAGTCAGGAAGCTTCTCATACAAAACCTAACAAATTATTAGTCTAACAGTATTTTTCCATTAAAAACCAAAACAATCTAAGTGAGGTGTCTTGTCTTGAGAGTAGATGATAAAGATTATAAAAAAATTACTATAAAAGACTTGACTGTTCATTTAAGACTTTCTAATGTTTGGGGATTACTAATGAGAATTCGTGTCAATAAGTTATTTCTGTGGTTGTGGTTAGGAGTCCTTTCCTCAACTGTGGATCTTGTAGGGATGTCAATAACAGTTCATGTCTGTGGCGTTTGTGACATGTCTCTTACACGTACATTAGCACGTACAGGCCGGTGTGCTGTCCTGCCTGCCAGCAATGGCTGGAATCCCAAGTCCTGCTTGCTACCCAAATGAGTTAGAACTTGCCTTTAAGTTAGAGAGGCCTTCGCATTCAACAGCCATTTCAACATGGATTTTAAGAAAAAAGTTTTAGTCATTTCAGCAGATATGTGATGCATATTCAACTGTATTTTTTTTTTGCTAAAAGCTAGAGAGCAGTTTTTGTTTGTGGTTTTATTTTTCAGTTTGACACTACAGCTACAGCAGTTATTATGACTCGTTGGAGTACAAGGGAGAAGTATATACAGATGTTAAATGGTGCTGATATAATAGAGAGCAGGTAACAATTATTTTTAATAAGACTATATAGATGGTAGCAATGTTTCATGGTTTCTACAGAATGCATTTTTTCAGGTGGATTTTGGGGTGTTACATTGGTCTGTTTAGAAGAAATTTAAGAACGTTTTAAGGACAATCAAATCAAGCTGTTGATTCAGAAGTTAACAGCCTCTGTTTTGTCAGATAAAAGCATCTTTAGAACATATTAAACTTAACAAAAAAAAAAAATAGTTGTAGATTCCTGCTGGAAAACTGAAGAAACTGAAACAGTACATGTTGCAAAGACAAAAAACAAGAAATGAACCCAGGTCGTGTAGAGACATGGTATTTCGTTGATAGAGTCTGGAAAATACCAGACTACAGAATTCACTTGATATGAACAGGTTATCAAGAGAAATATATAGGAAAGTTAAGATGCTGCAGTGTAAACCAGGAAATTTTGCTCATGTAATTTTGTTAGGGTTTAATTTTTCAAATATCAACACTGTGCTGTTGCTTTGTTTTCTAAATAATTGTGAAACTTCACAGCTGAGAGAGTTTTTTTATTTTTGCTTACATTAAGCCATAATAAACAAAGTACATTGTTGATTATTTACATGGTCTTTACTCTTTTCTATTAATTTCACTGATTAAAGTGAACAGTTGATAATTAAAAAAAAAAAAAAAAAAAACCAGAAAATTGTTGTGGTTTGGGGGGAGTGGTTTGTTTTGTTTCCCAAAAAAAATAGTTTTAGCTCTTTTTGTACTACTAATTGGTAAATGTACTTACCTTTTCCTTTTTTTTTTTTTTCTTTGCTAGCTTACACAGGCATCTTGTTGAGCACTTAAATGCAGAAATAGTGCTACATACTGTCACAGATGTCACTGTAGCTTTGGAATGGATACGATCAACATTCTTGTACATCAGAGCCTTAAAAAATCCAACTCATTATGGTTTGTTGGGGTTTTTTTAATTGATCTAAATTATGATACTAGGATGTCTTAGATCCATATTATTTGTTTCTTTCTTTTTCTTAAGGACTTATTTCATAAGGGGTTGAAAACGAGATATGTATTATGGCCTGTAACATTTTTAGGAACAACAGTTTCAGTTGCTTTAATATAAGTAATAGGAGTTTCAGCATGGTATGACACTTTAAAACTATGAAGAAGGCATGTATAGCTTCATAATGGTCTATTTCTTTTGATCTTAATACACTGGATCATGTATTAATGCAGTATCAAGCCATAATGTACTTTTCAGCACTGAATATGTAATCTGCTGCTAAGAAAAAAAAATTGCCTAATATTTCAAAGGTTTTTTTAAACCAAAATTTCAATAATCTTAATGCTGGTGTCTTCAATTTGTCTTGTCTGGAACAGCCTCTTGGTCTCCAGCCCTGACCATATTGTTTTTTCCTGGCCACTTGCTCTACACCTGATTTGGAAGTCATTGGGCGCTTTCTAGAGAGAATTTTTATTTAAGGACTTATAGATGGGACTGGAACATAGCACATCTAGTACTTGAATGGGTGTTACAAACTAGGTGGCTTCCTGTATTCTAAAATAGGAAAACTTTACATGTGAAGTTGCTCACTGGCACTTCTGCAACTTTTAGGACTCTGATATTTTACATATCTGCAGCTTTTACTTTTGCACATCTGTTCTAATAGACACGTATTAAACTATGTAGGGCTTTTCACTTGTTTCCAGTATAATAAATATTTACAAATTTTTCACTTTGGGGCATTTGTCTGGCTCCCAAAAATCAGCAAACCAGTTTTGATAGGTAGTGATAGCGAGGAGGAAGTATATCATTGTATTAGGTTAAAAAGCCTTATGTCTTTTCATGAAGGTTTTTCACCTGGATTGGATAAAATTGGAATTGAAGCAAAACTGCAAGGTAATTAGCTTTTAAGCTCTTTTCAGTAAAATGTTATGTCTTAGAGCAGGTTCAGCCATGTTTATTATACATGTCCATTAATTTCAATAGATCCATTCACAGAACAAATGTAATTTACTGTGTTATGCTGTTGATTTTATTTAATTATTAATACTTTTGAAACACTTATCAGTACATTTTGACTGGTAGAAAAGCTTTTATTGTATAGAGGAAAAAAATTAAATGCCTTTACCTACCTCATCTCCACATATGTACTCAGAAATATGGAGCAGAGCACTTTAATTTTGATTGCTTGTCATTCTTCATATTTTTCTTTTGATTGATCTCATTTGCTTTCATTAATTTCAGTTACTGTATGTTCAAAAAAGCCCTTTTCAGAAATTGTCATCTTCCCTTCATCATAAATTTAGCCTTGAAAACAAAGGATGTAAAATGTAAAGATCTTCACCTTGTTCAGAAACAGTTTTAAGATTGCATAATTATAGCACGTTAGGCAGCAATAATAAAGAGCAGGTGAAGAGAGAGAACGCATTTTTTTATGATGGATATTTTTGCACTGGTCATTCAAAAATGCATAAATAATGCAAAAAAGGAATTTTGGAGAACTCCAGAGTGTGGTAGATCTTGTCCAGTGGTGGACTCAGTGAATTGGAAGATAGGAGCAAATTTTAAATTCCATATTTTTGTACAGGTAAGTCACAGTACTTACATTGTGTAGGTTTGCTATTCAGAAATCTGGACTGGTATGATCTAAGAAGTCCACTCTCTGACCATGACATTTTGCTTTGAAGGTGTATGTTCTAGTGTACTATTTGCTTGATAACCTGAAGTTTGGCCCTTGTGCATTGAATTACTCATTTTGCTTAGGTGTGTCAAGGGAAGACTGTCAGTCTTTCAAAGATTTCTGTGCATTAAACATTCCATACAAAATCAGCCATATCTTAGATGTATGGATTCAGTAGGTCATCTTAAGAATTATTTCATTATCTTAATTCCAAATTTAGTTTTAAAATTTTCATATGAATAGCAAATACATAATAGCAAAAGACTAAGGGAATGCAGTTGCATAATTAAGAAATTGCACTTGCTCTTCAAGTGAGCAGTTACAGGAGAATGAGGCACCCAACTTTACAGATACCAAAAAAGAAAAAATAAGCAGCACTGTGTTTTCCCTGTAATACTGTAAAAATTACTGTAAGACTACTTTTAAGAGGCTTTTTTTGCCAGTGCCATTAGAAAACATAAAGCTGACTGAGTATTTTCGGAATCAGTGCCTCTCACCTTTAAATATGGAAATAGCATACAAATTATTTATTGATTTAAATCTAAGTTTTCTAGTAGATTCAAAATAAATATATTAATAAAAGACTACTTGCTAAGATTGTAAATGGAATTCTGCAAATCTACAAATGCAGTTTTCTCTCTTCAGTGAAAGTCCTCATGTCCGTCATAATTCTGTATATTTGTGTACTAGACCACTTGGAACTTAAATATCTGGAGGGGGCCTAGTACATGAAAACATAGACTGATATATGCCCTGAAATTTGTAGAGCCAATACTTGGACTCCACTTACACATTTATTAAATTTTACACAATTGCGTAGAAAAATTTGTGAGTGTTGTTGGGCTTGGTGGAACTATGCTGAGGCTGTTTATTGTAGGAGGGTTTCAAGGACACATCTCCAGGAATATACTTAGTATATACATCCAAATATGAGAGACGCTGACTGTGACTTGCAGAGAGGAGAAAAAAAGGAGCTGTTTTCTACCTTTTCCTGTCTTTTAGATCAGGACACTTCTGTTTTTGGAATGTAGGTTGAAAGGAATGGAGGGAATGAAGCATGTTACTACCTAAATAAGCTTTTATGGGAGAAGGCATGGTTTGAAATCACCTCTACAGATAGTGCTAGGGTAGAAGGCTTCATTTACAAATGCTTTTTAGGTGTGGATTATATTTCCTTGAAGTGCTCTGATCTTAAAAACAACCTTTTCTTAAAGTTCTTACAGAAACCAGCTCCTTTTCCCTGCACGCATGAAATATTTTGTATAATGTAATGTAGTAATGTATACAGCTGTTGATATTTTCATACATTTCATGTGCAATGTGAATGATTTCTGGTTGATGGGAACTATCACTTTGGGTGCTTTCCCAACTTATTTTTATATTCTGAATGTTGTATTTATATAATATTTGTCTTTTAATTACCTTGGTTTTGAAAGAGAGAAAAACAAAACACTTTGGTAATTCTCATGCAGATATCCAACTAAATAGGTTTAGTGAATTGAATACAAATGCACCAGATACAGTGTGGAAAGTTCTGATGAAGTATTCATAAATACCTGTGGATGTTTGACATTTCAACCATTTAAGTGTTAACACCGTAGCAGAAATCTTTTGTATAAATACTGTGGTCTGTCATTCAGAATTGAATATGGCAGCCTACATTCTATGCATCTAGTTTCTTTTACTTTGCTGTTCTTCCTTTACTGAAAAAGACTTGGGTTGTGCTGTATCAAACATCTTTGAGTGAGCTTTCCCCAGGCAGAAGTTAGCCACCAGCGTTAGTAGAAGCAGGATCATATTCTGAAACCTTTAATTGAGTTCAGTGGAATTGCTTTGGTATACATTCATTGCAATTTGATGAGGATGTTTCTGGTTTGTACATAGGTTAAGTTTTTCTGCATGTACTAAAAATACATATATTTTCAAATTGTCGACAGAACTGTGTTTGAAGAACTTAAACGATTTATCATCTTTTGATTTGATCAGGATGGATGAAGCAAAAAATTTCAAACCAACAGGTAACACTGTTTTAAAATGAACTAATTTTCAGAAATGATGTTGAGATAGGAGTGAACTACAAAAGGTGACAACTATTTTTGTGACCCATTAATAGGAGTATACAAATGTAGTAGAGAGTAGAAAGCAAGAGATTGTTTGCCTAGAGTATATGAGCAAATTTCTTTAATAAATCATGGAAGTTCATTCTCTTAATGTTGATCCATGAATAGATCTCTTTTGTTGCTGGTAATTTTGTTGCAGAGTAGGAGAAAATTATAAAATGTTATCACAGGATAATTGGATGTGACACAGTGCAATGTAGGACAGGTTTTGTCGATACCTGCTCTTCTCTACAGTCCTCTGCTAGAGGTGGCTGGCTTCTCAGCAACCACAGTTCACAGTCTGGTATATTAGTGTAAATTCACCTCCGTTGGACAAAACTGCAAGCGTCATGTTTCTTTCTGCAGCTCTATGATGGGGTCAGTAATATCCATCAGACAGCTGGGTGGTAAATTTTTGTAGAAAATTAATTCAATTTTGTGACTTAAAAAAACCACACTGAAAAATACTTGGCATATTTATTTTTTAAAGTATATTCTTCTTTTACAGAGACTGGAAGATTAATGGCATGGTATTATATTGCATTTGATACAGTGAAACAATTTTTCACAATTAAGGGAACAGAGACTATAAACGAATTGGTAATTATGTTCAATTGATTTTAAACAGAATAAAATATAAGAAGTGGAAGGTTTTATTTCTTTTAAAGAGCTCAGGCTTTGCTTATATAAAGTATAAATTTTAGAGAATACATCTAAATAAATCCATATGGAGTATTTTTGAGGCTTTGTACTCAGATGTTTCGATTTCCAACTCTCTCCCATCGTTAACCTTACTAATGAAGATACAAAGTTGCTGAAGCTGTTCTTTTTATGTATCAAACATTGTTTTGTTTTGTGGTTTAGTAGTTATTATTATTGCAAAAAACAGCTGAATGCAGAGCAGATTTTACTTTTAAAGGAATGTTATTGTCTTTCCGTTTTAAGTCATTTTCCTCTGTCAGGTAACAGGTGGTTATTGCTTCTGTTAAGTCTCAAAAAACATTTTGTTTTCAAGGAAATACTATAGTAGAACAGATTGGCTATGAAAAATTGGAATGCCTGTTCTCTTATGGCTATCTTTGTTACCAAAGTATGAGGAAAGTAAAGTGAAATACATAACAGATATGTATTGCCTTGTATGTCATAAAGCATTAGCAGTGTGGTTGATTTTTGGATAATTTCAAGTGAAGTAGTGATGTAAAAACTGAAAGAAAAATCTTCTGCTTTTGTTATATAATAACCTTTTTAGGAAGATGAAAGTTGGTCAGTATTAGAAAGAACTGATTGACCGTCTTTTCATGGTCATAGTGTTGATACAATAAAATTTTTTTAGAACTGTTTTTTTAAAAAAAAAAAAGTTGGAAGAAGTGGTAGAAAAAATAGCAAAAACAATACAAGTTAAATTGTTACAGATTACAGTGATTTCCAACTGTGCAGAATTTCTGGATGTGAAGTTAAGAACAAATGAAAAGAAAATACTGAACACTTTGAATAAAGACAAGGACAAAATAACTATCAGGTATAAAGAATAAATACACTGGAAAAGGACAGTATCTTTTTGGCAATAAATAAAATGAATAGCAGAAAATATATATTTTTTCATGTATAGGTTTCCAATGGAGGGGAAGATAAAAACAAGAGAAATGAAAATAAACTGGTAAATATTACGTTGTATTGTTACTTCTTATTGAAAAGCTGTCATTTTGTCTGTTGAAGTCCCTGCTTAAATTTTTATCATTTTATAGAGGACCAGATCTTGCATTTCATTGTTTCTATTCTGAATTTTCTTTTGTTTTCCAGTAGAAACTTTTATGTTGTTATACTTTGCTTACAATATGGCTTTGTCATATATACCATAAAATATTTTTTTCCAGTCTTATTCAGGCTCAGCTAGGATGCATTCCTATTCAAGACTTTACTTTGACACAAGATACTGGCAGAATATTTAGAAATGGCTTAAGAGTTACTAGATGTATGGTAAAATTTAATCCTTTTTTGGTACATACAATAATAAGCTAGATTTTATTTGATTAATACAACTCAGTCTTATTTTTACAGGGTTGTCTGACTTTCTGGCATCATGTAAGAACAACTTTTCTGCTTTATTAAACTCTTTGATTCTAGCAAAGTGTTTCAGATGCAAACTTTGGGAAAATTCACTCCATGTGTCTAAACAATTGGAAAAAATTGGTAGGTACTAGTCAGAAATTATAAAGGTGTAATCTGATACAGAATCAAAACTCATAGTTAACCTGCTAATTTCTGGAGTGTCTGCTTACATAATTAAATGGGTCTCCTAATTACTCATTTGCCACAATCGAGTACCACAGTTGTCAGAGTAGTCTGTCATGATAAAAATATTCCATTTAGTAATTTTCTTCAGGCTTTCAAAATATTTCAGAGCTGTTCTTTTTTCTTAGTGTTGATCTCGCTATCTTGTGCATATTCCATGTGTGTGTGATTGCGTATCTCTGACTAGGCTATGCCTTCCTTTCCAGACAGCTCTCACTGTGGGTTCTGTTACTCATATGAATGAAAGCCCTTTAATTTGCATTGATGTGGATAGGAATCATGAAATAGAAATAAATTTACTGTGCATGAGGATCTCATACACAGTAAGATCACAAGTTTCTAATAATCTGCATCCTATCACTGTGTCCTGGTACTGGATGAACTGGCTGGAAGTACAGACTTGTCATAATTACTTGAAAAGGAGTTCAGAAATTTTGGAGTCCTCTGTATTACAAAAATGTAGTTACACTTGTTTGAGGTAATAGTATAGCTTTCTGCTTTGATGTCTGGTCTTACCATACCTTCACACTTTCATAATTCACAGTAGCATTCTCTTTATTTCTTCTTTAAAGATAAATCTACACTGTACAGAACAGTCTAGTATAGACGTCTGCAAATTAGAGAATAGCTAAGCCAGAAGATCCCTGTGGTGTAGTACATTACAGCCTTGCCAGCTCAGGTGCAGAAGCTGTATTGCTTCCTTCACGTGGAATCAGAGCAAGGGACAGGGCTTGTTAGCTTGTGCGCAGCACAGTACACTCTGGTAGGAATCAATTTCCAATACTTCTGGTTCTGTGCCAATGTGCACGCAGTCATCTGAGGAGTCTGCCTCCTGTTCAGCGTTTTTAGGGATTAGGATAAGTGGAATAAACATGGCATTTGCAGTGTAGACAAATCCTCTCCTGTATACTATATTCAATAGAATAAAGTCAGTTTTAGTTTTTTCATAATAGAAGTGCTATATATACACGTCTTGTCCTGTTTTCCTTTTTTTTTTTTAATTTTTTCCTATGCTGTCATTGCTCTTGCAGCATATGTTACAAAGAATTGCTAACTTTCAAAGTTCCATTTGTTCCGCTCACAAGCTTCTTTTGAATCATCTGCTGACAGTTCACTTTCTTTTCCCGAATCAAATATTGAATTGATGCCTGTATTATGAAGTCTGATTCTTGACCTCTGTCATGCTATGGCAGCTAAGCCTATTCTGTGTCTTTGTGAAGTGAATTGTTTGAGCTCACACAAATTTACTGATACTGTGTATCATATTCAGAAATCCCTAATTTTTAAACTCTTATCTCAATGTTATTTTTTGAATCTTAAAAACGCCTTAGTAATCAGTATTTCCTTTATAAGAGTGACTGTTCTTTAACTGACATTTGGCCTTACTGAGACTGAAGATTTAGTTGAATTCTTAGTGCGTTTCTACAACTATCTCAATTTCTTACTATTGTCCAGTAATGATGCTTCCTCTTGTTGCTGTATGAGATGCTTGATTTCTGTTTGCCTGTTCTGACAGACAGATAATGATCAGTTGCCATCCAGGATTTTATCACCTTTACTACTTGTTCAGTTTGATTTCCACCTCCATTTTTTTTGCTTGCTCAGAAATAAAGACAAAGAGAAAAAGTCTTTTTTATATCTTGTATTTTTTCACTGGTGGAAACCCGTCTGCCACTTTAGGAATTACAACAAAAGAACTAATCTTCAGCTTCACTTATAAAGAAACAAGGCAACCGTTCTGACTGAAGTAGCCACAGAAATAATAAGTAAGAGTCTTCAGGCTGTTCTCAGAGCTGCTGCAAAGGAGAGGGGAGGTGGTAGATGCTTTCCCCCAAGTCAGACCCAGAAGGTGTTCAAATATATGTAAAAGGAGGAAAGGTCTTCTGTTTCTCTAACTCATTAAATTCTTGAGTTGAAATGAGTCTTTGCTTATAATATTGCTATAACATCTTCCAAGAAGCAACCTAAGAGAGAGTGGTTGAGAGGTTTCACAATTAATTTTCAGATTTTTTTCTGATTCTATGGAATTACATCTGAAGAATTCACATACTCATTCTAAATATTTGGTACTATCTTTTACCTAAAATTATTGCAGTTATTGTAGTAGGCTGTAGCCCCAAGTAAGGAAAACGCCTTTTCATGTGCTGTGGTCACACTAAATCTCACTGGAAGTTTGAAAGAACGGGGAATCATGAAGAAGAATAAGATTGTATGTGGAATTCTCTGCCAGTGTGCTTTTCTGGCACATAAAGCCATAGGAAAATGTTTTCCTAAATATGCAAAGATTGTGGTGCAAAATATTTATTATAATTTTATTTGAATGAATTTCATTTCATTACTAGCTCGCTGAAAAACATTGAGGTCCTTATGACTTTAATATAGGTAAATAATTCCTTGGATAGGGAAGAAAATTCTGAGGCAAAGAATGCTGTGTGACATGCTTTTTCAGAACACATTTCGTGACTCTTGTAGAAAGTGATTTAAAATCTGTTTTACTCTTAAAAATGTAACTAAAAATTGTCAGTATTGAAATACTGAATATTTTAATGTTTGATTTGTATTGCATTTTTTTTTCTCTTTACTAATGGATAAGTGAAATTAAATAATACTAAAATATTTATCAACTGGAAAGAAATCTAGTGATTGCTGGGCAAAAAGCTGGGACAAACATACTACGAAATGATTTCTGCTTTTGTTTTACCTGCTATACTGCAGTTTTTGAGAATAATTTGAGATTAGTGATTGTCATTTAACAGCATAAAATTTAAATTTTTCACAGGTGTATCACTGTCAAATGCTATGGTAAATGCTGGGCTGACGTCATTTAAAAAAATAGAGGACACAAATGCAAGGGAACTTGAATTGGTAATGTATTATTTTGTATGCAGGTAAATATGATATGGGAAATATTGAGTATTAATACTGTTAACAGCAAAAGTTGTATGGTTAATATGTATCTGCTATGTGATTGTCAGCAACATTGAGTGTTTTAAGTCGTTTATTCATTTGTACTATTTAATTTTTTTAAAAAAGTGGCTACTGCCGTTTTTCCCTTAAAATGTGTATGATGTTTCGTTCCAGCAAATTTCATGTGGATGATTTAACTGATTGGGCTGATTTTGGAAAGCAGTTGCTTAAATACGTAGAATTTCATCATTAACGTGGCTTGAAACAAAGGACAATGTGCATTTCCCTTTTAGAAGTGTTAGAAAAAAATATAAAAGGGAATGTCTATTTACAGTTTCTCTTAATGTATGTTAATGATGAGAATCCTGATTTTCCATTACAGCTAGTTTTAGTTAAAGGTAGTTATAGAATAAAATTCTAGGACAAGTTCTTTGGCTCTTGGCTTCTTTTCTTGAGGAAACTGTTTTTCCAGTATTCTGGAAGATAGAACGGATTTCTAAAGGAAATCTTACTGGGTTTTTTCTGGTTTGGCTTCAGGAATTTAATTTCTCTCTTCTGTCTCCTTTCACAGTTTTCCTGTTATTTCATTTGTTTTGACTAAATCTTGGGCAGCATAAAAGAATTATCTCATATAAAACCTGAGCAGTCAGGTTTTGAGGTCATCGGCTAATTCATTGGCTGTTACCTGGACTGAAGTGGTAGCAACATGAAAAAGTATTGGAATTTTCTTTTGGTTATGTTGCTGTTCTGGGCATCGCTGACAGCAGAGAACCAGGAGTAATAAGGGCTTTTGTTGATAGCGTAATTACTGTGGTGACTTTGATTCCTTGAGTTTACGTTTCTGTTGGCATCTCTGATCAACTGAATATATCAGCAGTTAAATTGAATCTTTGCAGATTTTAAACAGGCATCCTCCTTTTGGAAACCAGATAAAAGAATCTGTTTTGCATCTTCCAAAGTATGAACTTGATATTGAACAGGTAAATGCTTTTCTATTCATTTTAGGGTTTTATGCTGACATTATTAAATGAAAGAGCAAATACTGACTTAAAGAAATCTTGATCTTTCGCTGATAGATTACACAATATTGTGGCCTCCTTCCACCTTAGCATGTATAATCAAACTCTTAAACATCAAAGGAGAGCCTTGTAATAGACATTCCCTATAATACATTGCTGCAACACCCTCATTAATAGCATTTTATGTTACAGATGCAAACCGGTGTATTCCACTTTCTAGTCTGAGAGGTCTCTTCTATATTGAATATAAACAAACGCTAAAGACAGAAAAACATCCATATAAAACTTAGGGAAGAAGCATTAATTCATGTTTGTTTTCTATGTCAGACTTAGGAATGTAGAGAAACAGTAAATTATTACATTAACCTAGCTCGTGCCCTTTCAAAGGAAGGGTGCAATTCTACGTGCAGTCAAGAGCTTTGAGGTTCTGATACGCATTTGGTCTTTAAACAGGTCACATAGCCACTCTACCTTTCTGAAATGCAAAATTTGGAAAAAAAAAAAAAAAAGCTGTAAAGTGTGTTGTGAAGTTGGTACAAGTGAAGATACCTTTGAAGTTAAAAAAATCAATAAATGTGTGAAATGGTATTGTTACAACAATCAGCTATATTTTAGTTTTTCATTTGACATAATACCAGATGAGTATCTCTGAAATTATTCTCAGAAGAAAGATTTAACAATCATAAATATCTTATAGAGGGATGTTGGGATGGCAAAATATACGTAGTTTTCTTGTTGTATCTTTCTCTTTGCATTGAACAGAGGAAGATTTTTCAGAGACTTAATGTAGACTGTCTTTTATTCTCGATACTTAATTATTAGGATATTCAGATATAAGCAAGATAGTGCTGTATAATAGTGTCTCAGAACAACAAATAAAAATTGTACCACAAATTTAAATTGCTTGAATTGAACTTTCGTGCTTGTATCAACAGTTAAAAAAATCTAGAAGGACATATATTTTACTTTGTGGATTTTAACATTATGTCGTCTTCTATATCATTTTTTCCTAGCTTCCAAAATACAGTGATACATTGGCTGAAATCTTAATAACCATCAAATTAACAAACTATGAGCAGCTACAGACAAAGAGAACAGCGACAGACTTTCACTATGTTACATTGGTCATAGGAGATGCTGACAACCAAGTGATATTTAATCAGAAAATTATGTATGTATGATCAGGTTTTTCTGCCTCGCATCTTTTAAGGGTGTTGGCTTTTACTCCTTTCTGTGACTTGCAGTTTTTGCAATACTTTCTACTGATGCCAAATGATACAAAATTATTCTTTATCCTACAGCGTTTTCTAGTCACTGTTGTCATTTTAAATGATGCACAAGATTCAAAAACCCCCAAAACATGCCAGTGTGCTTGTCACTACAGAGTGTATGTGTAAATATCTGTGCAACGCTGATGTCATGTTATGGAAGTCATAATTTCCACGTAAAACAAGTAAAATACCTATTAAAAAGATACATTCTCAAGTTGCTACTTACTCTTATTAGCTATATTTCTTTAATTCTATCATATCGTCTAAATTGTTTTTCACTCAGAGATGTAATTAAATTCTCCAGTTGACAGGATATGCTTGGAGCAAATGAGAAAAGAGACACAAAATATTTTCCAACTGTGTGACCTTTATGTGAGTTCTGGCCAAAGTCTGGCGCTTTAGCAGCACTGAAACAGATCTGCAGGATCCTGGCTTTCTTATGGCTATAAATCATATATTATTCAAAGGCTATTCTTAGGCCACTTACCAAGAAAAATCCAAGAACTAAAACTAAATAAACACTCTTTCACTTTGTTACAGGTGCTACGGTATACAGTCTTGTTTTCATTGTACATGTGTAACAAAACTTTACTGATACATTGCAGGGATTCTGCGCTGCTGAAAACTGGAAATTGGATGAAGAAACTTGAAGTGAAGAGAGCTCTTAAATCAGAAGACATTAGTATAAATTTAATTAGTTCTGATTATGGTAGGTTGATTGGTATGCTTTTAATATAAAAAAAAAACCTGCATAAAAATTTTGCATAAATTTTTAAAATACTTTATACCAAGCCAAAAATATAATAAAATGAACTGATCTGGATACAAAATTCTATTACGTATTTTTTACTGGGTGAGTCTTAATGACATATCTGTTTGTCTCATTTACTAGAACATTAATGACCTGGGAAACATCAAAACTGTTACTAGGAGATAGTATTTTGCTCTGTTGATACAGATTAGGATTGTCTTTTGCCCTTTGCCTTCAAGTTGAATTAACTTTCAGTATGGATAACGTACCAGCTTGATAGGTTATTTATCCTGGGAAGAGCTGACTTTGTGAATGGTAGGTTTTGCATTATGAGAAAAAAAGTATTAGATAGAGATTCATTTCCACTTCAGTAG
Source organism: Rissa tridactyla (assembly GCF_028500815.1). Taxonomy (NCBI): domain Eukaryota; kingdom Metazoa; phylum Chordata; class Aves; order Charadriiformes; family Laridae; genus Rissa; species Rissa tridactyla. Next base: position 37,395,798 of record NC_071473.1, read on the forward strand.
CAAGAAATTCCTACAGTGGAAAATCTTGGGCCTTGACATGTGTAGATTTAAACATTGGTCCCCTCAGTGTCAATTTCCATAGAATTGGAATTATAGCAGCAGATGAGGAGAGACAATGATGACCTTGAAACATAGAACTTTGAAATACAATTTAAAAATAGACTGGTTGTATTAAATTCTGACATCGTGCCCCATCTATAAAGATTGCTGTGTGCTAGATTAACTGAAGTATATTTGGTGCTTCCATGATAAACGCTGAATATCAACACTATTCTAATAATCAAGCCTGGAATAATCTGTATTCCTATGGCTAAACCTGTGGCTTAGGGGGGGTTTCTAACTAAACAGAGATGAAGAAAAAATTGAGGTTTTATTACTGCTTGGCTATCTACACATTGTACTGAGTTTGGTAAAACTCAACACCACAGTTAATTTCTCTGAAATGGGCAACAGTGAAGTTAGACTAAAAGCAGGTTTTCCTAGTCTCTATTTGTTTTAAAGTCTGCTTCTGTTTCAGACTTGAAGGAAATCTCTCATTTTTTTAAAAGCTTGTCTGGTTTTCCAGCAATATTTGCCTAATGAAAGACAAAAATAGTCTTTTTACAAATGATGTCTCATAGTCGTGTATGAATCTTAGTTTAATTAGAAACAGAACCATTATTAGCATTCAACTTCAAAAGTACTATCAACGTACTCATTTTACTCCTTTGCCAGTACAGAACTGTTGACACGACTGTAACAGGCTATAGTACAATTTTAAAGTTAAAATTTTATTGGTAGTGCAAAGCCATAGATAAATGTAGTTTTAAAACAATACAGAAAAATTCTGTTAAAGGGACTAATGTTGTTTCTTATCTAGTAACCATGTCTTTAATACTGAAAATGTTTGGGTTTTTTAATCTCAGTCATAAACAATCCATTCATATAATTGTATGCTTTCAATGGTATGTTGTCTTAACAAATTTTCATGATCTTTTAATAGCGCTTATACTTTCTTAAACTCTTTACAAAACTGAAGGTAATCAGTAGTTTAAAAACAGTTTGAAGCAATTTTAAATATTTCTGTCTCTTTTTTTCAAAGTTGGTCTTGATATACAGCAGACGTATGCTGCCTTTTACTTAGCACGGAAAACAGTGGGAAGTAAAGTGGTTACAAATCAAAAACTGAAAGCTGAGTCTTCAGTGGATACGTATCATGGCTGCCCACAAAGTCTGCCAGCAGCAAAAGTAGACGCAGGTAAACAGTCAGATCACAACATCTGGCTAATGCCAAAGTCAGCAGAAAATTGAATTTTGCTTTCAGTAGAGACCTAAATCTTTATTTATCCATACTGTTTCTTTCTAATAATAAAAATACAACACTGCTGCTACCACTTATCAAGTACTACAGTGCAGTTCTTTGATGAATTTGAAAGTAAGAAAAATCATGGATGTTTGGTATCGAATATTACTGCTTGAATTTGAGAATGTGGTAGTGCCTCTGTTTTTCAGTAGCATTGATTAATTTCTTTCCAATTACACTGTTTGAGCAGCCCAAAGCTTTGTTGAGGGCAACAAAATTCTAGTGACCCATGTTACTTCTAGCCCATCTTTTATTGCATGAAGTACTATCTAAAAAATACATATGAAATAAAAAATGAGCATTTCTGTATTATATTTATCTAGCAGGCAAATCTAAACAAGAGATTACCTACAAGAAATATGGAAACAGAGAATGCAGCCATCGCTGTAAAAATAAAGATATGTGTGGACATGACTGCTGTGAGTTTCATTAAATCTACTTTTTTGTTACTTTTAGACAGATATAATTTAGAATAGCTTCATTTATAGCAATAGCTAAGTTAACAGAAGCAATGTGAGTCAGGCCTGAGTTGTTGCTACAATGCAGTCATAAAAGCAATAATAAAAAGCTTTTTTGATGGCACTACAACGATTAATAATATTCTTCAGAACATCTAGCATATGATTTATATATAAATATTGGTATGTTAAATCTTTTAATTAGTGTGTTAAATTTTTTAGGATTTTTTTAATAACATATACTAAGCATAGTGGCAAAGCTTTCCATTGATCTGGAAAGAATTAAGATTTATCCTTTCTAAACTTATCTGAAGGTTATTTTAATTCCTTTTCTCAGGTAAAACTGGAGTCCCTCCAAAGTCTGAGATGAATGGAGATTCAAAGTTTTCTTTGTACCTAGCTGATTTAAGGAGCAGGAACTCAATTTTGTCTGTACCCCCAGTAAAACGGTTAAAGGTTCAGTTGAATGCAGTCAGCCATTGAACAGATGTATTTTAATCTGTAATGTATTTGTATATATTGTTTACAGAGAGAATTTTAGAACTAAATACGAACATTCAAGTTTGTCTTTTCTGTGTGGAATGCAAAAAGCAAAGAAATACAAAGGTACCAAAGGTCCAGGAATCTTTGAGAGATTCTGCTGCTCTTGGGAACATTTACAATGAGCCACTTCTGTGCATGTACTCTTTGTTTTTACTTTTATGGCATTTGATAGATTGTGGTGGGTGAGGTACAGAGGCATCGTTGGAAGGTACTGTGCTGTGAGCTGGTTTCAGCAAAAAGTGATCTGTGTGAAAACAAATAGTGGTGTTTATCAGAGTAATGCTACTAAACGATCTTTTTGCATTGACAGGTAGATCCACTTGTTTATAAGACAACCTAACCACATTAGTTTTTAATATCGGAAAGATTTCATGACTTACAGTTTATTCCTTTGAATGTAGTACTAAACTGGTTCTTTCTGAAGCAAAAATGGCATTTGAGATATTGAATATTTTGTGTTTTATTTCCTCCTCATGGTTTTGTTTGTTTGCAATAGAGAATGATTTAGCCTATAGCTAATAGAGATGAGAGTTGGCGATAACCAGTCTGACTTTGCCAGGGTACTTGGATAACTCCGCTAGAAGCATGTAGTTCAAACCTTTTTAACTGAATACGTTAGATTAGCAGACATCAGAAAGATTTTGCATATGACCTTTAAAAATTATTCTAATGATACAGTATTAATGATGTCATTAAGATTGTTAAAAAACAATGAGTTTCAATATGTTTATATCTTATCAGTTACAATAATCTGCTTTCTTTAGATGCAGATGTTAAATCAAGCTCAAAATGTGGATCTCAAACAATTTGTTTTTACACCTAAATCTTTGTTGCCAGCATTGCCAAGGTACTGATTAATAGAAGTAAAAGAAAAAAAAAATCTGGCTTATTTTAGATAGTACGTTAAGTTGTAAAAACTGAAAACTGTTTTCTGAATAAAGTGATTTTGTAACTTTCTGCAACCGTTTTACTGGCATGTCATGGCAGGGTTTTTTGTTTGTTTTTTGGGGTTTTTTTTAATAGGTCTAGCAATAAACAGTTGTCTTCATCACCTCCAGTGGACCAGGAAGATAATGTCAACAGCTTAGGAGTATCTCAGAAACAACTGCAATCCTGGAGTTGTGGAAAGAGTCGTGAGTTATTGCTATTGTTTGAAATTACGATTTTCACTGTTTTGATTTGAATATACTTGTAAACTTCAGCAACTTGCTGAAATCACTCCAGCAACCAGTATAGCAGTATAGAACACTGTATAAGGCCCTTAATTGTCTGTCTTGCTGGTGTCAGTAAGAATTTCTAGTGTAGATCTAAGCATCATCTAAGTGTACCTTTCCATAAAACAGTAATGACTAAATCCAAATACATGAGGGTCCAAATCTGTAAATACTTCCTGAAAGGTATGACTGTAATGTATTTCCATTGAAGCCACTTGCAATACAAGAGGTATTTTACCCCTGTATATACATTTTCTTGTTTTCCCTTTCTGCTGGAAGATGTTAGTGAAATATAAACTTTTGTTGGGTAGTTGAAAAAATGTGACCATTCCATAACTGAGTTCATAACTAGTAAAAATCTCTAGCTGGAAAAAAATTTCCTTTTTTTGTTTCTCTTCCACTGAAAGGCCACAAATGTTTTTACATTTGGTGTTAAATGCCCAGTCTTTATTGTCAGTATATAACGAAGATGTTCTCCTCACTGCATGCCTTTTGTCATTGTATTTAGTGACAGTGGATTGATGTGAATCAGATCTTGATTAATTTCGCTAATAAATAGCAGCTGCAATGTTTAGATCATACTCAGACAAATAAGAAGCACTGTGCTGAAATGAATTGAAAGTTTTTTAGTTCATATTGCCTTAAGTGTTGGCAGCTATAGTGCATAATTTCATTTTTACTTAATATTTTGATGATGGGATTGTAATCCTATTCCATTAATGCTTCGTATTTTCCTGACATACTAATTTACCTGCTATAGTTGTTATCTAGTCTTAAAATGGAAGAGTGTTGCATAGCCATATCATCAGTTGCTGGGGGGTGGCAGTGAGTGTATTATATGATGGTGTTAAAAGAATAAAGTAATGGAAAGACAGATAGATATTCCAGTATAGCTATAGTCTATGCTCAAGAACATCTTGAAGCGAATCATACAGGATCAAGGGGATGTAGTAGCTGTTGCTGACTAAAAACCATCTCTGCTGAACAGTAGCAGAAAAAGTAACCTTGGCCATATTGATTGGGCTGGCTCTATTTAAAAAAATGCACCAGAAATAGTTGTAATGCTTTAAGGCATCAGTTCATATGATTTTTATAGGGTTAACTGCATCTGTAATATGGTATCTTTCCATTCTGTACCAAAAAAAATGTAGGTAACTAAGAATATACTGTGAAATTTTAGTAACCTAAACCTATAACTTATTTAAAGTCTGCGTGTCTGTGCAATAGATTGAATAACTGGTTGTAAAACATAGAACAGGTTTTGTTGCACTTGTCCATTACAAATGTATTACAGCTTTTGGAAACATTCAGTGTTTGTGAGTGAGAAGAGTCAAAATACAATGGCATTAAAAAAATTTGTTTAGGAATCTTTAATTCATAACTTGAGTGATACAGGCCTTGTTTTTCAGATGCTTTGGATGTGAACTTTGAACTGAGAGATGATATTTGGGATGATATTGATGATGAGAAATTAGTACTTGCTAGCAACTTTGCCAGTAGAGAATTAGGTAAGGTTATTTCAACAAAATTCTTTGTTTCCTACGTACGAATTATTTTACAGGCTATTGTTTGAGACTAATTTATTATAGGATATAATGAATAGCACTACCTGAAATTTTTTTGTTGATTGACTTTACTGCCAGGTTTATTACTCCACCTTGAATGTCACCTATATTGAGACAAATCTAATATGGAAGGGAGAGTTGAGAAAGTTGTAATTAAAGTTTTTTTGGATGGCCTGCAACTGTATATTTGTTAATTTGTCTTACTGCTTATCTCTGCTTATCTTTACAGTAGCCCAAAACCCACAGAAGAAATATTTCAAGTGTTAAGAGATTTGATTCATTTTCAAACTATCACTTATCATATTATGTAAAGTACTTACAAGGGGTTTTGGCTGGTTTGTGACTCAGTTTTTAAAACTTCCATTCTTTTCATTCTGGAACATGGAAATATCTGCCTTCAAATTCCAGATGAGTGTGAGCCACTTTGCCAGTATACAAGAAGCAAAGCCACAAATGACGTTTCAAAAGAGTAAGCATTATGTAATGTATTACAATTTTATTCAGTTAAAAATATGGTCTGTATTTTAAATGTATAGAAGGTTATTCTCTAATAAAAGTGAGTGAAATTTCAACTTCTAAAAAAGGTATGAATTGTTGAATGAGTTGAAATTCTTTTGTGTGTGTGTGGACAGAAGTAAATAGAAAATCCTGAACTGAAAAGTAAATAATTTTGCACTTCTTTAAAAATACTTGAATTATTCACCTTGATATTTTCAGTTCATGCCCATTACAGGATGAGACCGATATTCAGTTCTCAGTTGTTTCTATGGTTAATAGCACATCAAAAGTGAATTTACCTGTACAGAGTGGGAATATAAATATGGTGAGTAATATATTTCAATAATAGAATTTCCTGTAATTATGAGTATTTCATATGTAAATATATTTACCATATCTGACTTATGAATCAGTTTGAACATACTGAATTTCTGAACCTGTCTGTATTGTCCAAACATGCATGCATCTTGTGTTCACTGTGATATTCATGATACAAAGAACTAGGACTTGAATTTACTTTATATAGCATGACTTCAAAACTATTTACTCAATTTGATTGTGATTCTGCAAGTCATCAGAGTAGATAATTATCATGTGCTTGGTCCTTGTCAAATACCATAATATCAATATAAATATCTGTACTACATACTGCAGCAGTCTGGCAGTTTCTCTTTTGGTTAGATATTTTGGCCATGTACACTTTTTAACATTTACATTGCAGTTCAGTTTCCAAGAAAAAAAGCATTCGAGTCCTTCACAAGAGCTGAAAAACATAGAGTGTTCTTCGATCTCAAAAATAACCTCAGACTCTTCTAAATTCACTAGGAAAGAGGATTTTTTTATTTTCACAAAAGAACAGGAAAAAGAAGTGGATCCCAGGTAATAAAAAGTTGTGCATGTTTTTCTGTTGCTTCAGTGTTCCAGTGCTTAGTTCTTCATGGAACGCAGACCTTAGGTGATGTGTTAATTTATAGCATTCATTTTAAGAAGGTGAATTTTCACAATAATAGTAGTAATTAGCTTTTCTTAGAAAGGAAAAGACTTGAAAATTATTTTGCTTATCTTGTATCTCTTGACTATAGTTTGTATAGTTCATAGGTTTTAATGTACTATACCTAATTTAATTTTTTGGTTTGCTTAATCTTCATTAGATACCTTCTTGATGATGAAATCAATGATGTCAAGCCCTTTCTTGGAATATTTGATGGCATTTTGTAAAACATAAAAAAAAAAAAGCATTGTAAGTGCTGGGAGAAAAAATTTACAGTCGTTTTTATCGAGTGAAGCCTTCAAATCCAGTTAAGAGAATTTTATTTCTGTTATATAGTTATTTACCAATAGCTGGATTGATGCATAGAGTAGATAATAACAAAATTGACGGCTAATTGATGGAATTCTAGGTATATCATCTTATTTTGAAACGTGCTTAAATATTTGTTTGTTGACCTTGCTGTTTTTCTGGATTACAAAGAAAAATATTGGAATGTGTTAAAGGAGAATGGTTCTGAAACTGAGGGTGCTTTTATGGACAAAGTAAAAATCACATAAGGGAAAGTACGCTGTTTATTACATGCCCTGCTCACAGGTACTCTTTAAATGAATTACAGACTCTTACTTCAGAAATTTCTTAATGCTTTTTGGTTTTGTCTTTCAGTTTCTCTAGTGCTGAATTTTTCATAGCACTGATTCTGTAAAATAATTAGATTTACAAGTAAAAGTAATAGAATGGTAAGTTATTCTAGACTCTACTCCTTTTGACAGTGCTATCAACTCATTAATAAAAAAGTGCAGCTTCCTTCAAGCAAATGTGTCTCAACAAACCAGTTGTAAATTGTCTATAAACAATATTCTAAAGTTGTGTTTGGCTGTTCACTTTGACAGCCGAGGTCATAAAATGGACATTAATGTGTCCCAGCACAGGTTTAGGCAACCAAGCATTGCATTTGGATGTCTTCTTGTAGCTCTAGTGTTTGAACAGTAGACCTTGAAAGTTCAATAGTTGTGAAAATACATGATACTGCCTAAAATCCAAGAGAACGTTAAATTTCACTGTTAATTATTCAAAATCTGTGGAATTAAAATGTTAAAATCACACATTAGCTTACCTTAGCGGTCTGTTCTTGCAATGTTGTTTGTGGCATAACCATATACAGCCATATACGTGTTTTGCTGCACTACCTGGTTTTATTTTTCTCAGCTAGTAACGTTTTACTAGACCCCAGTGGTTCCTTACAATTTTGACTTCCTGGTATAACTTTCTCCATATGAAAGAATGGCCGAGCACAAGCAGCCTCAACACTCACCACTCTGTTTCTGACTGTGCAAATTCCAGCAGGACCAAGCTTATAACTCACTTTGCTGTACCTCAAATATTTCATTCCATCTGGAAGTTAGTAGTATGTACGATCTCTTTTTGTCTGTCTCTCTCTTTTTTTTTTTTTTTTTTTTTTTTTTAAAATTTAATTTCAAAACTGAGGTAACTCAGAATTACAATGCTACTTCTATGTTTGGCCCAACAGTCCTAGTCCTGTACATTCTAGTCACCTCCCAGTTCCTTGTCAGGGTGAGATTTAAGAATGCAGAGTGCCAAATGTCATTTTAGGTGCCCCAGAGAATCTTCCCTTGGTTCTATCTACCATGCCAGAAGAGCAGGAGTCTCCCACATGGAGATGTTCCTGGTCCTCTAGGGCATCTAAGATGGTACTTGATGCCAATGTTTGTTTAAGCATCTGACTCTCTCCCTGCTGCTTGAAATACACGTTATTTTTTTTCCAATTTATAGTTCATATTTACAGAGGATTCTTTAATTGCCTTTGTATCCTGCTTTTCCCTGGGATTTTAGCTTTCAACAACTAATTGAGCTGTTCCTCAGTTTCTTCAAATTTGACAGAAACTTTTAAATGGCAACACAAAGCTGAGCTTCAAACATGGAAAAATAGAGGAAGGAAACAATTAATATAATATTGTGATTATATCATTTATATAATCTTGTGATTATACAACTTGCAACTTTCCAAAACCTCACTCATGTGCTGGTTGCTCGGGCCTCGCCTGCAAACCGGGCGTGCATCTGGTGGCAGGTGCTGTGCTTTTTCCTGCTAGTCTGCATGAAGCTGCTGCTAAAGGTTCTGACCTGTGAGGTAGAGACTGTGGAGAAAGTTGGTTGTGCTTAGGTCTTCATAAAAACGCATAAGGTAAGCTTCTATTTATTTCTTTGTACCAAGGAAGTATCTTTTTGAGATGTTTTTTGGCCCCATTTCTACCCTGAAGATGTATTTCCATTTTTCTGTGAAATATTTTGGTAGTTTATATAATGTCTAGAAAGTTATAGGCATTATTGCCGATTTTGCTTCATTTTTTTGTATAGTCTAAATATAACCACTTTTTTTTAGTTACTAGGAGTAAGTTTATATTTAGACTATCATTTCAGAGAAAACTGTCCTTGCAGGCAGGTGTTTTATTTTCCTCTTAGTTTTCCCCACTGCAGGAGTTCAGTAGTTATTATTGTGTTTCTTCAAGATTCAAGGCTGATTAATTTTCTGATATTGTATTCAATTTTTTTCGTTTTGATTTGTTAAAAGGCTTTTATTTCCAATTTGATGCATAGTCAGAACTCATGATAACAGATGCATTTCAGTACTTTCAAGACTATTCAGAGTACTTTGTGGGTGGTTTATAGGATTGTTTCCTGTCTCTGTTTTTCACAAGAGATCAGCATCCTGTATCATCCTTGTAAAATTACAAAATTATGCTATTGCTGCTGATGGCATTTCACAGATTTCAGAATAGAAATTTTTCAATACTGCAGTGTCTTTACAGTAATATTGAACCTCTGGTGCAAAACCATTTTTCTATAGATAAGTGCTTTATTTGGCATTGTGGTTTTGCTTCGTTATTCATATTAGCTCTATGACCCTTTAAAGTCTAAATCACTTTCAGAAGACCAATTTGGAAGTACTTATATGCTGAAGTATTCTCTATCTCAGGAGAAGGAATGACTTTTCATTTGTTAACAATTTTCGTTTGTTACTGTTCCACTTTTCAAATCATAATAATTGAAAGATCAAAAGTGATAACTATAGTAGGTCTCTATGGCAATATTTAATTGAAGATACACAGTGAGTATACTTTAAAACAAATAGAGGCAGAAAGAGCAAATTGACTGCAGAATTAGAAAAAACTAGTCAAATCTGAATTACTACTTTTTTAACTTAATTTTCCAAAGTGAGATAACTCAGAATTACTGTACTACTGCTATGTTTATCCCAGCAGTCCTAGTCATGTACATCCTAGTCACCTCCCAGTTCTGTGTCATGATAAGATTTAAGAATGCAGAGTTTACCTCCTGCCCATCACCATCTTCTGATTTCCGTGGAAATCAGATGGTTCCCAGGCAGAAACAGCGGTGTTTTTCCCCAGACGCTTTATATGAATGACTAGGGTACCAAAATCCCAGGTCATGCCCCAAAAACTTAAATATAGACGTAGCTATGAAGAGCTGTCTAATTTTAGTCATTTAACTGAATAACCCTAAGTGATAAACCTAGTTTACCTGGACTCCCTGTGTAATCACTAGGAAGAGGCAGACACTGTCAGAACGCGATTCAGATTCTGAATTGCTCTCTGGTGGAACTCACCAAATTGCCTATGATGAAAGTGACCACATACAGTTAGGCTGGAGAAGCTGGTGTGCTGTAAATTCACAGCCAGCCTCACTGAATATTGCCTTTCCTGTGCACGTGAGATGCCTGGGTTCTTTTATCCATGTAAGGATCCAGCTTTTCTAAGTTGAATAGTCTTATTTCTATACAGCAAAAGATGGCTGAGCTCCACTAATGTTGCTGCATGCAGCTTCCTTCAGGTGCTGCCCAGATGAAAGAACAGACTACTTAAATTCAACGGGATAACGTCAGACAATTTCATTAAGCTACTACCAATAGATAAAATACAGACAAGAATACATAAAAACATTGTTAAAGTCTGAAAGGATTGTTGTTTTTAATTCTGCATAGAATTATAACATTAAATGAGTGGCTTGAGTTTGAATCTGTGGGATTGTATAAGTAATTCTTTGGGGATACAGTAGAATGCCACAGACTTTAGTCTGGGGATGATTCTATAAAATTTACATTATAAAAATACTGTTTCCCATAACAGAGTAGTGAAAGAAAATTCAATGTGACAAGAAGTCAGATTTTACTATCTTACTTGTCAGATTCTCCGTAATAAAATACATGCTCATACCTGCTTTTAATTTAACTTCAACTTCCCTATATGCTTCCTTGTCCTATCACATATATTGGTTTCAAAATATAAACTGAGGTCAGCCGTATCTGTGCCTGAAGAAAATGCAATATGTACTCAAAAACCATGATCTTCAAAAATTGGTAGCAGAAGAATAAGTATAGTGTTTAAACATGTTGCCAGACATATTTGGGTATAAGGTACCTTTATAGCATATAGAATACTGTAAATGTATTGTGACGTCATTTTAATTGTATGCAGGATGTCTCATGATTGTTTTAATTACATAGCCTTTATTCACGTATTTGAAGACTTTAATGTGTTAAACTTTACAGTAATTGTTAAAATAAGGCAGATTTTTGTTATTTGGGTGTATTTTTACTTAGATACACCTTCACAGAATAGTTACGTGAGGTATAAAAGTTGGTGCTCTTAAAGGCAGTCAACATAATGATAAAGAGTGAGCAGAAGTCATTGTATGGAACCAATAAGCACCTGAGAAATAGTTGAAATCAGTCATTTTGTAGAGCACAAATGAAACCTCTCGAAGGCATCATTATGACAGAATGAGTGGTATCCCTTTTAAAAGAAAGGGTATCTTGGGTTACCTGTTTGTTACTCCTTCTGCTTTCTGCGTAGAACCAAGACAGCAGTATCATGTCAATTGTTTTACTGACAGAATCTTTAAACAATACCCATGAAATGAGATCCACGAATGCCTGGTTTTGGTTGGGGTTTTTTGTGGGTGTTGGTTGGTTGTGTGTTTTGTTTGGTTTTTTTTCCTAGCTCCTTTGCTTAAGAAGGAGATAGAGGTACTAGTCTGGGTAAAACTCACTTCCTGCAGAGGGCTGACAGCACATTGAATTTACTGAAGGCCTACATGAGAGTAAACTGAGGCACAGACAGCGTGCTGATAGTTTGCAGTGATGAAGTTCAGCTTGACTGAAAAAAATTGGATAGAAAAAGGGCAGTGGTTTATTGGCTGCCACTGTTCAGCTGAGATAAGGGTCACCCCGGTTGGGCCATGTTACTTTATTTGTTCTTTAAACCTGTATGAGATAAAACTGTATCTGTCCAAGCCCTCACTTTTCTCCCAGTGTTTTAACTCTTGGTCTCCATGTGCTCCTGACAGTGTTTCACATGGAGAGGGCTGGGGTAAGGATTGCATCCTCCGAAGTGATAGCGGCCCTGGGGGCCCTTTTGTCTCCTGCCTTTCTCTAGGTGGTGCCAGTCACTGTTGCTTTTCCCTGTGGTTGTGAAGTGACTGGAAAAGCTGTGTTCCTGTTAACCTGCAGTCCTGAACTGCATGTCCTGCGCTTAACAAGAGGTACAAATCCAAACAGTTTATACCAGTTAGGGAGAGTTGTTTCCCAGTTAGGTTTAGTATGCTGCCTGCCACACTAAAACACTACACTTTCATTCTGGTCTTGTGGGATGTGCTTCGAGTGTTCCTGAGTTTCCATGTGCCCAGGACTTGCAGGGTACATCTGATTAGTGGTGAATGAAAATGTTACATATTTTGCAGAAATGTAGTAGATTATACTGGGTGGACATACTTGGTATAAAGAAGGTATATGTTCTTTCAAATATAATAAAAGTGCCTAGGTATAATAGCAAGGAATTTATTCCTGTATTTAATATATACTACGTGTAGCTAGCATGTAGTGATGATGCAGACTGTCCTTTTGATTGATGCTACATGGCAATTTCTACATTTTAGATAGCTGAACATAGGGAAGAATGCAAAATACTTTGTTTTGAAGGCTCTAAGGGTATTGTTTATATAAATGAAACAATGGTTCTTTTGTAACTGTGAAAATTCCTATTAAAGGATGCATGTAAGTTTCAAAATAAAAAGATGCTTGTAACTGTAAATGGCTATGATATATTTGCTTCTCCCCCATCCATTTAGAGGCAAAACCTATTTATGAGGCTTTATTAAGTGCAAATAATTCCCATGGCTTCAGCACAGAAGAAACAGCTGCAGAATAGTCTGATTTGCATATAAATGACATGATTTCTGCTCAGAAAAGGATATTGAAAAATATGTATTTCTACAGTGAAAACCTGATAGTCACATGTCTTAAGGTCAGCTTGTGTAACTTTTTTTAAGCTGCTGCATGTTGATACCTGATCACACTTCCAGCTAGATTCAGGCTGTATCAGTTGTGCCTACTACGGAATTGTGACTTTCTGCTTTTGAGGTAATTAAGCTATCATTTGTAGAAATAGATCTCAAAACATACATCTCAACAGTTTAAGCACTTAAGTGCTCAGAATATTTATCAATACAAGTGGACAGCTCCAAACTTGGCACTTTTCAGTATCTCCAGTACTGTGAATTTGTGATGAGAGGAAATTTCTATTGTTTGCCTAAGACAGAAAAAGTCCTGCTAACTTGCTCTAGTCGCTTTAATAAATGGTAGGATATAATTAAAGCAGACACGGGTATATTACTTTTACTGTCCCAAATAATTTCCTTGTGTTATCTTTTCCATTAAAGATAAGTTCGTGCTTTTAAAATTTCTGCCTGACATAGGCCGTCACTGACCCACTGAGATGCTTGGCCGAAACAAAACCACAAGTGTTTCAAAGTTAAAGCTAGATATGCCATTTTACCACAGTTGTTGCAGCTCACTGCACAAATTCTCTAAAATATGATATTTATTTCAGTAGAACTCTAGACCATTTTAATAATGAACTGTCTTCAGTGTAGTAGTTGTCTAATTGCTGAACTCGGATGTTACACTGCTCAGCATGGCTTCGGCACCAGTATTCATACAGAGCTCAGACACCAGCAAAGCCAAGCTCGGCAGAGCAGACCCCTGTCACACTCAGGCAAGCTGGCAGGGCTCCCCCAGATCCTTGAGGAATCAGCTTGGGAAGTCAGATAGCATGAGAGAAAGCGAACACGGGGTTCCATTCAATGACTAGCCACTTCCCTCCCTGAAAAGCTGTGACTGTGACTTTGCAATGGAGTGTTCACTTACTGACAGGCTTCTGCTGCTTCTTAGATATATCCTAACATAGAAGAAAGATGTTGGTCAGGCAGTAAAGGGTTTGGAAAAGACCTGCCAAACCACCTTTTTCAAATCCTTGCTTGGCAAAGGCCTCACTGAGCTGAATGCCATTGCCAACAGCGATGGGTTGTCTACTCAGAGAGATTGATTGGCCACAGTGCATCATCATTAGTCTGAATGCCTCTTGGAGAGGCTTGATACTGTTTAGTAAAGAAAAAGTGAAAGTAGTGCTGTCTAGAAACTTGAATGTGCAGGTCAGAACTTCCTTTTTAGCATTTCTTTCAGTTTATAAAGGTTATTAATTTATGTGAATAAATATGGGGCAGTAGAGTTTATTACTAGGATTCTGATTTTTTTTTTTTTTTTTTCTGTTTGTGGTGTAATATTTTAGCTGTTGTGGTCCAGGTTTGTTATGTTACTGGGTGGTGCAGGAAATAAACTTCTTTTATCCCAAGGCTCCATTCTTGTACCTTACATGTTATGCCTAGAGGAGGTTTTTCTGCCTCACTGAGAATTTCTACTCAAAGAATAGTCACCCAGCATCTGGATCATTAACATTAACATATCTTCTCAATTAAAAAGATTTTAGGCTCTGAGGTCAGTTGCATGATTTCTAAAAACTGTACTAATAGATGTAAAAGGAGCATTCACCAAAGCACCAACACATTATCAAATAATTTTATTTCAAAAGTATGGTAGTAGAAGTGATTAAGAAAGTGTGGGCCATGAAATAGATCTGCTTATGTTGGGATAGATCACAGAGGTGCATTTCAGAGACTGGAGGCGTGCTTAGTGAGGAAAATAACCTGTATTAGGAGGATAAGAGGTACCAGTGGGTCGGTCTCCCTCCCTCTCTGTCGGGTATGATGGTCTCAGGCAGCCGTATCAGCAGAAGCTTAGACATATTCTTAGCTTCTGGAACGATTTACTGAAATGACAGTGCATACTGAGGATGATAGTAATAAAATGGGCAGTGTGTTCTGGAAGAAAATAAAGTTGTCAGCTTGGAATGGTGGAAAACGGCTTTGGGTAAGCATGTGGTTCAATAGAAATTAGTCTCTGTCCATAGACTTTATAGCAGCCAATCAGAACTGCTCTTTCAGTTCACGCAGTTAATAATATCTCAGCACTGTAGCTTAAGGGATACAATTTTCAAAATTATTGTAGTGTGGGACCGATAAATTTCAGCACAAAGAAGGCAGCATTCCATATAATTTATTTTAGATTTCCATCTAGGGTATGTTCTGACACTCCACATGAAAGTCAAATTGTCCATGTAAAATGGTTTTCAGGTGATAAGTTGACCCCTGGGGTTTTAGTAAAATAATAGATTCAGAATTCTATCTGACTCTCCAATCTATAAAAGCTAGTTATCAGCCGTTTGAAGGATTTGATAAGAAGGAGAAAAAAAAAAAGAACTTTTATATAGTGACATTTTTCTCATTAATGGGGACAATGTTAGAACCATAAACTCCTTCTGGATTTGGTAGTAAATACTCTGCTGACATGTGTTTTGGGAGGTTGGTGGTTCTGTGTGAGGAGTGCATGTGTCTAATACTCTGTGATATGCATATGGAACAAGAAATATTTCTAATAGACGTGTACAGCCCTTCCAAAGAAGGGCGTTTACTGTGCCACCATCTGGCCATCATTTTTAAATGCATTCTATCACCAGAGCCTACCCCTGCAGGAGTTTTGCTGGAGAATGACTGTCTAGAGAAACACTAGAAGAGTAACAACATAAACATTTTTCGTGCCAACGTTCTTCAGTATTTAAATGTAATACAAAACAAATGGTAACCTGAAAAGAAATGAGGTGTAATTTCAGGTTCTTGTCTGAACACACAGGACCTGCTGTAATTTTTTTTTCTTAGGTTTGTTCTTTTATTTAATTGCATATTTTTGAGAATACTTACAGGTAGTTCCTAGCGTACTGTGTGGCTTCACTGTCAGTTTCAGCAGATCCAAAGTGGGTAGAGGCTTTGTTGCATTTTGTTTTAGTAGGTGGGTGTATCTGCATGTACGTGTGTATGACATGCAGCACTAGTAAATAATGGGGGAAAGGTGACAGTAAGGTAGGACTAGTCATAGTGACAGTAGAAGCAGCTTCCCTAATAAAATGATTTTTTATTTATTTAGTTTAGTTTATATTTAGTGCAGTTGAGTGTCCCTTTGAATTTTGAGCAAAGAAAATGCCTCCTGCTTTTAAAAGATAACTATACTCAAGAAAACTCGACTTTTCTACAGGCTGCGTAAACAAAAAAGATTGTCTCAAAGAAAAACCCAAGTCCCTTTTCAGTTGTTCCTCGTGTAAACCACTGTCCTGTATTTTCCCTACTCGTGTCTGTGATGATCACGTAGTTCACTGCAGTGGTACAGCTTGTTAGACGCTGTTGCTGGGACTCGAGCAGGGCATGGAGAAGGCAGCTGCAAGGAGGGCACGGGCCTGTCTCCTGGGTTCTGGGTTACTGGGGGAAGAGGCAGATGTCTCCTCCTCTGAGAGGAACTGAGCAGTGCTTAGGGGAGGAGACATCTGGCACTGCCAAGTGGGGTAGAGAAAGGAAAAGCAGTGAGCAAAGATCTTGTGGAGGAGCTGGGATTTTGCTTGTGGGACGGAGCCAAGCTTTAGTGACAGGAGTGAGGAGAGTTCCCTAGAGCAGGCTGAGGGGTGTCTGTGGTGCTCTGTGAACCATTTGGGAATTTTCACACTGGAAGTAAGTCTGGAAAGAAAGATTTACCCTACGGTGACACAATGGTGAGATTAATTTTCAAGCTTTTCTATTTAATGTAGCTCTCCAACAGATCAGACTTCTCATGATTTAAAGAATAATTCTGTCCTGCCATTCTAATAACACCTACTCTTAGAAATCCGGATTCTGTGGGTATGTTTATCAGAAGGAAAAGCTTCTACCTACCGACAATTGCTAATTCAGGATCCCTGCAGATAGGATCAAAAAGAGCCAACTACTCTGAAACCTTGCCTTTTTCTGGTTTTGGTTGGTTGGTTTTAGCTTTACAGAGATAACTGTGTGCTGGTCGTGCAAGTGTGTAAATTGTAACAGATGTGGGACAGGCATGCTCGCTCACCTGAGTGAACTCCTGCTCACTTGGGTATCTGTGAGCTCTACTGAGATCTCCTGGAGTGTGCTGGAAAGCAAAGTGTCTGTCGTGCTCTTAAAGGGCTTTTCTTCTGGAAGAGCAGATCTGAGGACCAGAAGAGTTTATGAGGAACTCTGACTTCTGCTATTGATTAATCTGCATTAACGCTTTCCAAAGTAGCTGTATATTCTCCTTTGGGTGGTTTTATCACTCTGAGGCCGATTTTAAAATGTGTCATCTAATTTCAAGGTTTCAGGTGTTAGCACTGAAACACTTACCTATCCATTGAGGTAATTATCAAAATGTTTGTATTTGTGGCCCCAGTTAACTGTAGGCCACACCTTTTGCTTACTGGAAGCCCTGTAAGAAATTGTTTCCTTTCCTGGGGTGGGATGGTGCACAGAAGGAAGTAAAGTCCTTTATTTGTATTCCTCCATACCCTTTATATGTTCTGGAGGTGCTAGGCTCATAGAGGTACTGTAGCTGCGTGAGAGTTCGCTGCAGAACCTGTGACTGCAGCCATAGGTAGAGCTGGTATCAGACATGGAGACATCATGATACCAGCCTGTGAGGGAGTGTCCCAGGGCTCTGGATCAGGGAAGACAAACAGAGCAGCCTGTGTCCATCATCAGCCTTCTCAGAGCAGCTCTCCCCAGGACAAGGACAACAATCCACTCCTCCAATGGGGTAAGATTACTGAGGAACCTTCTCAAGATATGTTTTTATGAAAAAGTCACTCCCATAACTTTCAATGTAGGAGTGCAGTATCTGGCCTAACACTTTTAGTTCAATTAATCTTGTAACTAAAAAAAAACAAACCAGGAGTCAAAAATACTGGACAAAGTATTGCCTCCTTCAGAGGCATGGCTTTAGGAACCATCTGTTGCTTCCACAAAGCACGGAGGCTTCTGGAGCAACGTAGGCCTGTTAAGCTGGGGACATTCCTCACCTTCACTGCCCGTATTTTGTCCTGTCTCTCCCGCAGACAAACTTTATGGAGATGCCGTGTTTCCTATTGCTAGACAAGGTTGTGCTGACCAGCCAGACATTTTTGGGAGTTAGTATGACCGCAATGTGCTTGTGAAGGCCCAGGGACGTAACCCGTAATGGCAGTACTCGTTGAGAGCGTAGTTCTGGGTTACGCATGTTCTGTCAGAAGAGCTGGTTGCTGATGTGGAGCTCTGCTGCAGCCCTCTGCCACCCACCTGCTTCTGCAGGGCTGTTCAAAGAGGAGGTTCAAAGTGCTTGGGATGCTCCAGGATTTCCCTCCAGCTTTGCAGCCTTCACATTGCCTCGGAACTGTGCTGGGTTTTCTATCTCTGGTGAAAAAGCTGAAAAAAGGGCAGCATTCAGTTTACGTTTCCCGCCTATATGCGGCTGGAATGGTAAATGAGATCTTTGCCACCACGTGGAATCGGTAATATAATTTCAAGTACTGGCTAACATCTGTAAACATCTGTGCCTTCCCACAGACGCTGACAAGAGATTTCAGAACTTATTTCTTTAAAAAGGTCATTGAGGAATACAAGCCCCAGCATGCACCGCACGCCAAGTGTTTTAACATGGCTTTCGCAGAGGCCTCATATCGGACATTTCCCCTCCCTGATTAGGCTCCCAATCGCCGGCCCGAGGCGCCTTGAGGAATCACCCTCCGCCTCCCTCAACAACTGCGGGCGGAAACCAGCCCCATCCCGGATCAGGGCGATGCCGGCCCGTCCCCTCACCGCGCTCGGGTACGGCGGGGCCGGGCCCGGCGGCACGTTTGGGGCCTCGGCGGGGCGGCCCTCCCCGTCCCCCCGCCCCGCCCTGGGCCGGGTCTGGCGTTGGTGCCGCCCACCGTTTCCTTGAGCGCACCACCCCCCCCTCCCCCCCCCCCCCCCGCTTTCCCGCGGCCGTCGCCATGGAGACGGGCGGGCCCGGCCCGGCGCGGGGCGGCAGCCATCTTCCCCCGCCGCCCGCCAGCGGCCGTACGCCTCAGTCCCGCTCTCGGGTCAAATTAGCCGATGGCAGTCGCGTGTTACCGCGCCCTCCACCTCGGTGTCAGTAGTACCGGGTGCAAGGTGAGTTTGAGGTATTGCAAAGCTGCTGTTGTAACCGAACCACGGTGGATTTCACTGCATTTATCCAAAGACCTTTCGAGTCACCGCAGCAGAGGTCTCTGTGGGAAGGGGTGCCACAGAGACTTGCCAGCAGGGACTCTGGGCTGCCACCGCTGCCTCCCAGGCCTCTGAGGGACCTGCTGGCTGGGCACACAGCTAGCCTTGGGCAGGTTTTCCTGAATTTAAAAGAAGCGGCCCTAAATACTGATAAAGATGCTGTTCCACCAGTTCAGTCTCAGAAGTCTGTGAGAGGTGAGCTGAGCATTGGTTAATGCAGGCGACTGTTTACTTGAGATGGCTTCTAGCCCTTCTGATACATTCCGCCACAGCTGCCCAAGTCAGACATAGTGCCAGGGGGTCACTTGTACAAAAATGCAGTTGAAAAGCAAAGGTGCTGACTATACTACAGCACTGGAAAGAGCTGTAATTTTTTAACTGCAGCTAATTTTGTGGAAAGGCCTAAGTCATAAGATGGCCACTTACTGTGGGCTTGAAATGTGTTTGATTAAAGTGATTAAATCATTAAACAAGGGACAGACGTGCTGCAGAGGGAAGGTTAACATACCATCTTCTTGGGATTTTTCCAAATGAGGGAATCAATAGCATGACCCATCTCAGACCTGGAGTTCTCTAGTGACCGTTTTGCTTTGTCGTTCTCACCGATGGGGTGCAAGCTGAGCCAGACAGGAGGGAAGGGCCACCATTTTGTCACCTCCTTTTCCAGCCGCAGCATTACAGTCACCGCTGCTGCATGGAGCTGCCTTTGCGTGTGTTTCCTCTCTGCAGAGCCCATCTGTGTGTCTGCCTGCCCCCAGCCAGCCCATCATCCTTTATCATGTGGAAAGACAGAGAAGGAAAAGTGCCTTTAATGCAGAAATAGGTTATGGGCTTACTTTTTTGTCTCAAAATTTATTATCTTCTGAAAAGGAAACTGCATGCCCAAAGCAGCTGTTGGGCTGACCTCCCTTCCCTACATGTGGGGCCCCACTTGCATGCTGGTGGGGGGAAGGGAGAAGTGGTAAGATTTTGGTCTGCTCTGTCTGTATGTTTCTGGGTTTGGCTCTGCAGCTGGGGGCGAGTGGCCAGTGGTGACTCCCAGCCTGGGGAAGGCTTGGGTGTGCCTGGGGTTGCAGGGGGGCTCTGCACAGACCCTTCCCTCCAGGAGAGCTGCATCAGCGTGTGGACTGGTGTCTGTCTTCACATTCCCTTTCAGAGTTCGTAAGATGTTAACTTTTGAAAGGGAGGTCCCCCTTGTGTATTTATGTCAGTGATTTTGGGTTTTAAAGTATTCATGCATGAAAAATGATTGTAGGAACTGTATACTCCCCTGTGTGAATAATGACTACATGGGAACACAGATAACAGCACTTTTGCACTGAGACTGCTGCAGTTTACAGACTCTCTTTGGGAACGTTATGAAACGTTTTTAAATGCTGGTGCATGTTAATGCATTGATTTCAATCAGTCTTTTTTTGTCCCTTTTGGATTTGTTCAACTTAACAGCTAGCATGTCTCATGTTTGCTCTAATATATGCCTAGCAAATTAGGCAAATTAAAAAATGCATGCAAAAATATGGCTATGCACATGTATCAGGTTTGTTATTTATTAATAGACTCCAATTTCCACAGGATAGCCTGCTTTTTTTTTTTTTTTTTTTTTGCTTTGGCTCAATGGATAGTTTATGCCAATTACATGTAGTTTAACAGCTTCGAAATCTGTTTTTGCTTTTGTTATGCATAAAGACATGGATTCTCTTTCAGGTTTTAATTAAACTCTACACTGACTTTAAAGATTCTATTGTCCTTTTCATTTAAATAGGATTTTTGTTAGATCTTTAACAAGACCTCAGTGGGGTAATAAATCTAAGCAATTGTCCTTATTAGGAGTAGATTATCCTCAAGAGATGGAAAGTCACAGAAGTAACTAAAACCATTTGTAGGGACTGAACTAAGGCTTTTTCTTCCTAAACATTAAACAGACTTGCGAATGACTTGCTTGGGCGCTTAAATTAAATTAAATGATATTTTGTTTATTTTTCACGTTTTCAGTGTAGGCTATTTGCATTTACTTACACTGAGCAAAATTCACTGCTGGGTAAGGATCCTTACTTTCAGTATACAAGCTGTAAATGAAACTCGGTATATCCTACAATTTCTTTTGTTGGTAACCCTTGCAACACTTGTAATTTATAAAACCCACTGACCTAGTGAGTGTATTCTTAATTCATCCTATTTGGCACAGTAGATGAGTCCTGGCTGAAGAATTAGTCTTGCGTTTGTCCCACACCCCAGCCAAGTGGAACTGCAGAGTATGTAGCAGCGTGCGGCTTGGCCAAAGATCTCAGATGCTGGACTAAAAACACAAGTTCTTAGTCAGAGAAAACTTGCCACAAAACCAATAGTTCTGCCTGAGTTTGGCCTTCATGTGTTTACGTACTGCTAGGAGGTGAAAGGGCATTTGACTCTAATGGTTCTTTTTGTTTCAGCTCTTTGTTTTGTTTGAGGGTATTTGCCATTTGGTAGGTGCTCAGGCCTTGTTTTGTTCCCGGTTTTACTGATAGGTTGGCTTCTGATGGGACACGGCCCCCTTTAAACACACAGTCAAATCCTGACTTTCTGCCTTATGTTTAATTCCCACCTTAGTTACACACATTGTAGGGCAATTTTCTTAAGCATCCAGTTATTTGCAAGCTCCATTTTGCGGTGCCAGGTTCGAGAGCTTCGTTTCTAGGTCTTAGTTCCACCCAGAAACCAAGAGGTAGAGGTGTTGCCGAGGGGCACCCTGGCAGTGGGACGCGTTGTGAGGCAGGCGGGTTCTGCTCCCCGGCTGGAGCTCCTGCGCTGCCTGAGCTGCTGCCCTCTGCAGAGCACGCTGCAGGAAGCTGGACTCCAGGGACACCGCCGCACGTGACCCAACCACGTCCGCCTCCACCGGGAAGGAGCCCACAGCCCTGCTCAGCAGATGAAGACAAACCCTTCTTGGTTGCTGCAGCTGCACCAGCTCTCAGCCACCAGGTATTTAATGTCTTGAAGCTCTCCCCTCCGTGGGCTCCTCTGTCCCTGTCTTGCAGGCCGGTGTCTCTGGAGAGCCAAGTACTGTCAGCCTCCAGCCTGCTTCTGCTCCCCACATGGTACTCTGCTATGTGTTCCTCTGTTAGGAGACTTTGCCTCAACCCCTCTTGTCTTCTAAGTGATGCAGCAGCGATACTTTGGGGCAGAACAAATTATAGTGGAGGAACATAGCTCATAAGTATTGATTTCTAATTCGACATTTGCTGCATATTCTAGGCAAAATTGCAGATTTTGAGCCTTCATCTTCCGCATTCCATATCACTCAAATGGCAAAGATTTTGGCATGGTAAATCACAGAGGGAGGCGGAAAATCTGGTGCAAAGTGAGATAATGTCGTTCTTCAGCATCATGGTTTCTCTGTGCTCTCGTAGGAAGCTTAGAAAATAGAAGGTGCTGGCGGCAGATAAGTCACCTGGTTGCTGCTCTGCTTTTGGCATAAAGCTGGGGGGGAAAAGGGGGGGAGGAAATGTACACCGTGACTTTCAGGCTCAGATTGCAACTCTTCCTTCCTCCCAATGCAGTGCACATTCATAGAGTGGCAAACCTAGGCTGAGGCCTGCTACTGATTTAATATGACTCAGTGCACAAGATTATGAAGCAGCTAAGAGTCCTCAGCCTTTGGGACAGATTCTGGGGTAATGAAGAGATTCTCCATCCTGTATTGTGTGGCAATTAGACCTGATTTAGGCAGTGCTGTATCTCAGATAAAATCCATGGGCATAGTTTTGCTCCAGATTCTCATCAGGATGTGGGATTTTTCCTCTGTTTTCTCCAGCAGCAGCGCCAGGAGCCACCTTGTTTTTGGCTTTGTGAGGTGAGATCGAGAGGGCCCAGCTCTGCACCTTGCTGAGTGAGATCTCTTCTCTTCCTTCTTTGCTCCGCCCCTGTTTCTGGGAGCGTATGCTGTAGTCATAGGCAAGTGCTGGGGCTCCGTGCCTGCGATACAAAGTGACGGTGTGTATACAAAAAGTGCAGGGCTACCTAAATGGACTTCCACTGCCTGATGATGTGCGTGATTGGACAATTAAAAGATTCGCCTCTTGCCTTGCACTCTGAAGGAATGTGTGTTGCTTTCCAATGCCCAGTATATACCAGGGCATCAACTGTGGCTAGATGCTATTTGCACATTAGCCATGCAGTGAGCCAGCAGCATTCTCCTCTGTTCGCAGCAACCTCCCTGGAGGGGGAGCAGGCTGCTTAGAAGGTCAGGGGGGTACCTGTGCATCACAGGCGTGAAAAGCTGCCCTCTTTCTGCCCTGAGGCACAAACTTGCTTTCACTCTGTGAAGCAGAGCAGAAAAGCTGGGGTCCAACAGTGTTAGGTGTCCCTGAGTACCTGCAAGATGAAGGTGGCATGTGGGTATAAGAAATCCAGTTTGCTTCTCAACATGAGTAGGTGACGTCTGGGTGGGAAGGTAATGGGAATGCTAAATGATTGCTGATAACACTTACTAAGATGACAGCAAATCTCCTCTATATTAATGTTCAACTTTTGAGACTAGATTGAGTCTTACTTTAATAAAGCAGGTAGGAAGTCTAGAAGTAGCTCTTTAATCTTCAACTAGAAATGGAATTTTGAAATCCATTATCTTAGGAATGCAATAATCAAACAGAGTAATAACTGATGTTAAGCCTACTTTGAATGTTATTTAAATTACTTCTTAGGTGGAAACAAAAGTTGATAGGATGGTGTCGGGTTCACTTGGACGTCTGCTTTGCCTATGCAGTTGCCCACATGAGGAAGAGAGGTTGATCAGCATGTATTTTCTGGCTATATGATTGTTTGGGAACTGCCAAAGGCTAAAAGTCATTATGTGATTCTTAAATACTTCCATTTGCTACTTGTTCCAACAAAAGGCTGTTGAAACTGTATCAGTGTTATTTTATAAGCACAGCTCTGCCCATGAGGACTTCACCACGATGGGTACCCAGTGTGGTGCATCTTCAGGAATCTTCAGCGTTAGAGAGAAAAGACCTGTTGGTCAGTCTCTTTCCCCCTACTGCTGAACTGTTCCCCTTTGCACATTTTTGATCTCCCCTGGTAAATCTGTGCCTGATCCCATGTATACATGTGTCCTATTGTTCCCCACACTGTAACGCTCTCCTGTTTTTCCCAAATGTTGTCACATCTCTTTTCTCCTTCCCGTGTTTTTCATCTCTCTCTGCCCATTTGTATAACACATCTGCGCTCCCTGTTGTTTTCAGCTTCTAATTTAATACCACTGGTGAATTTCTCAGTCTCTCTGCAGATCATTAAAAAGAGGCTATGTGGGACTGCTTGTAAAAGAAAATGTTGCGTTCCCAAGATAGGTTACAGACTGGTGTGTGTCACTACTCTTTGTTTTGGAACTTTTAGCTTTGTTTAGTTCTTTAACAGATGCAAAATGATCTCTGAGTCTCTTGTTTGCCACTTCAGTGTGAGAATACAAGGAACACAAATTCAAAAGTTGCAGGACTTGAAAGGACCTGTGCAGCCCTAGGGAAAGAGCAGTTTGCCATGTAAGCAAAACAAAAAAAACAAATGAACAAAATCCCAGCCCAACAAGAAAACCAGTCTGTCCCCAGGCTGTGGGCAGGTGAGGGAAGCCCTTTCCTCCTTCCCGCTCTCTGTGCAGTCTGTTTCAACCCACCATCGTGCTCAGTGGCTGAAGAGTTGTCAGAAAATGGATGTGTGCCTGAAATACCATCGCATAGCGAAAGGCCGAGCTGGCATGCCTGTGGTGTAGGTGAGAGGAGTTCTGCTCTTTGTTGCTGTTTTGGTGCTGCTCCTGCGAGAAGCTGGGGGGTCACATGATTGCTTTAATCCAGCAAAAATCTCTGCGGCTGATGCTGCCAAAAGGAGCATTTGTGTGCTGTGGTGGGTGGCAGAGTTGAATGAGGGAACAAATCCAACTGCGAGCTGCCTCATTGCCTCATCAAGTCAGCCTGAATGCCAGTGTTGACACAAAGGAGGGAGTTGTTGGGGCAGGAAGGAAAGATGGGCTCACAGAAGACTGAGCAATGTCATCACAGGGTCAGTGGAGAGGGAGGCTCTTGGTACATGAGTCTCTCCCCTGGGCCTGATTTTAGGATGTGGATAAGCACTGCTGCGCCTGTGAGAGCTGCACATGTCAGGTGATGCCCAGGGTAAATCCATGCACAGGTCTTAAAGCAGTGTTGAACTGACAGACTCATCCTTTCATTTTGCTCGTGTTCCCTGCTGGAGTTTTTTTGCTGAGAAGGCTCTCATTCTCAGCCCTGTGTTAGGCCAGGGGAGATGGTCTCATGGTTGCATCTCTGACTAGGTTAAAGGATGGCCTTGAGTAGCAGCAAGATTTGTGAAAGTGCCCTGCAGGCTGCATCTCCTGGCACAGACTCCCCGCACCCTTGGTCCTCCTTGGCTGCAGTGCAGGAGGCAGCACAGCATTGCCCGGATGGTAGTTTTAACTCTTTGTCACTTAAAATTCAGACAGTGTTCAAGCAACACAGCAGTAAATAAACCACTGGCCCCCCTGTACAATCACATCCTTCACGTTGCCCTTGCTACCAGAGTTAGTAATGTTGTGTGCAACTCCCCAAGCACAGGCTGGGAGTTGGGGAGCGTAAAGTGTGCCTCAGGGGGCTGGCAGCAGCAGCGAGTGTTTGAGGCTGGATCTGATACCCACTGGTGCTGGATGAACTTGCTGTCGGGTAACTGTATAGATAATGTTTAGCTTCGGTCAACAGCAGGGCTGTAAACTGAAACAAATAGCTCAGTTCTGATTACTTTTTCTAGAGGAGATGATGCATAAGGAAATTGAATTAAAAATTAACTTTGAAATGAGCTCAAGGCTTTTTACCAGCCACTTAGAACTTTAAAACATCTGATATTAACAAAAGAACCTATTTAAAATAATGGTAAACTGCCATCTGCTGGTAAAAAAGTAATGCACATAATGAACAAGCAGACTTTGGAAGTGATAAACAATTCTTTTGTATTTCATGTGCTACAGTCAAATATATAAATGACATGGAAGCTGCATATATTTATTTTACTGTTTTTCATCTCCGTTTGCATTTTCATATAGAATATGCTAAACAGATGCCTATAACATAACTAACTTTAACGACAAGCGCAGAAAACCAAAGACAATAAAGAATGAGGGCTAATAAAAGCAGATGAGCGATCAGGATGGTGACAGCCTCCAAATGTGTCCTATTTACATTGCTAATAATGATTCACAAGCGCTTCCTTTTTTGATCCCCCCCTCGACCCAACCCTCCCGTATGACCAGAATTGTAGCACTGAGAAGCATTTCCTGACTTCTTCAATTTGATTTTTTTGTGTGTGTGGTTCCTTAGTCAACCCTGTAAATAGGAACTGGGTCTTTAATTGTTCCTGATTTAAGTAGGTCATCTTCGCCAATACACAAATCTCTCCTATTCTTGTAAGTCAGGTCAGCTATTGAAAGGAGATGGCAAATACTTAGTACACAAATATGGCCAGAGAAAATAATTTAACAAAGGGCCACTCCCAAATTATATGGCATTACACAACCAGTTTCCATAAATCACAAGTATGAGTGCACTACAGGGGAGAGACTATCAGATTTCATGTTTCTATAGTGCTTAGCAAGTAGGTGTGCTGAGCATGGCTGGGTCCCTGAGGTGCTGCTGCGCTATAAATAGCGGTATTAGCGTGAATTACCTCCAATGCAAACATCAGGCCACTTGCCTTTTTCATATGCATGCAATTTTCTTTTACGATTGTGGTTATTCCAAACATAACCCATTGTTTTAGCAAACTGATCTTGTCATAGGAAATGCTTAAAGCAGGCAAAGAAAAAATAGGTCAGTTCTTCCTTTGAAATCAGAGAGAAGTGTGTATTTGTAATATTTCCCAGGTTTATTTCCTTGGAGCAGGTTTGGCAGGTATGAGAGGAAGTTAAAGATTTATTTTTGGTGCTATGTACCAGATGTCATACTGGCTCTTCTGAGACAGTTGCTTTTATCTCCAGGAGTACCTGCTCTAGTAGCAATGAAAAAAGTGACTTGAATCCCATTTAAAGCATGTAGTATGCACTCTTCACATGCCACTGAAGGAAAGGGAAGGCTTGTTTGGGAGACTCCAGGCAGAGTCTTTCTGCGTCATCATAAAGCAAACATGTTTGCATCCCTGTCAGCAGTGTTTTGGCCTTTTTGAAGAAGTGGTGAACTAATGTGCCCAAATGCAGGGCTTGTGACCGCAGCACAGGCTGAAGGTCTACAAATACAACCAGTTTGGAGTGCCACTGTATTTATGTGGTCTCTGCACGTGGCTTTTTTGTAGGGTCCAGGTGGTTCTTTGTAGAGCACCATTTCTGGGGAATCTGTGGTGCTGTGTGTACTCCGTTGACGCTGGTCTTAATCAAATGCTGCTCAGCATCTTGCTGATGAGGCCCTGCTTGGTGGCAGAGGAGCATTAAGGATACAGGGCCAAATCCTCAGCTCAGGAAAACACCACAACTGTTTTTGACTTTTAATCTGTGGAGGATCTGGCCTGTGATGCATGGTCACAGAGACACATACACCCTGCTCTGGGCCCTGTTTACTGAAATGCTCCAATGGCAACACATGATCAAAGGGAAACAGAGCCAGGGGAACAGCGGTGCCCATGGATACCTGTTAACGGGTGGGAGCTGAAGCACACAGTTGGCATCAAAGACACTACTGTCCTCTGCTTTGCTCTGCAGCACTTCAGTCTCCCTGCTAATGGGACTTTGCCCTCCAGCTGAAGTGTGACTGACGGTTGAAATAACAGTCCCAGTTTATTCCAGGTATGCCATTGACCTGCATGACCTATAGAAGGATAAGGTAAAGGCAATCAAAGCAGCACGCTCCTGTAGCCTCTAAGGGCTATAAAAATGGAAACATAGGAAACAAGCTAGTAGATATGTGAAGGAAAGAAATGAGGATGGGGGTTCACTGTTCCCCACTAATAGGGTAAATCAGGAGTTCAGTGAGACTGAGATTTGACCCAACAAGAGAAAGGAGATGAATAAGAAATGATCAAAAGATAGAGCTGGTATTTCCTTCATGTTATGCTAGAATCACTCTGTTCAAAAAGTCTTCTGAACCATGGAGAGCTGGGGTGGGCAGGGGTGAAGAGGTGGGTTATGATGATGGGAGGGTATTGTCATTACATAAATTGGAGCAGTTCAGGTCTGTTTAACTGTTTAATGCCATATCCCCTTTGTCTTTTTTGAGCTTACTTTGCTGTGGGATGGGGGAAATCGTGCTGACAGCACAACTGGTTGGTTGGAGGTTTCCTTTCTCTGTGTTTCCAGAAAATTAAGCGTTGTGTCCTGCCTACGCTATGTTCAAGGTTTGGCAAAGGGCATTTGATGGGTTTGCCATCCTTTTGGCCAACACTTAATCCTGTTTCCTTTTCATACTATCCCTCCTGTACTAAAATGGAGTGGTCAGGCTAAGTAACAATAAAGTTAAAGGTATTCCTGCTCCTTGGTAAACCACTAGTAGTCAGTGGCCAGTTTCTAGTGAAGTGTAGTTCCCAAGATGAATTGAGATCCTTATCTTTGCAAAGATTACTGCATGGTGGACTCAGAAGTGATACCTAGCAGTTAAGTGCTGTTCAGAAAGCTATAAAACATTAATTTTAAAAATCAAGAAGCATGAAATAGATATTATTTCACTGGCACGGGGAAGGGGGAATGCTAACAGAATCATGTAATGGCTGCACACTTGTTAGTTTCTGTGAATACAGGGATGTTTGGAGACCTCTGGTATTCATTTGAAATAAACAATGAAATAAGACTCATATGCTATACGCTTGTCAAAGCCAGGCGTAGTGATCAGCTAATATGCTTATCAGTCAGGCAGTGTATACAGAGATACTCTGCTTTCACACTGTCTGCTGAGTGGAATTGGGCCCATGAGTAAGCCAGGTGATTAATCTGCAGGGGTTTATTTTTTCTGAACGGTTAATGTCCTCTGTTTCAGAGCAACAGCCCATGGCTCATTAAGCAGGGAAGATTTGAATGCAAGTGTGAAGGGCAACACACAAAGATTCTCCACACATCTCTTGTTTGAGCCTTGGAGATTAGAAAAATGAAGTATTGGAGAAAGTTTGTCCTATGCTGGGGCTGGACCAGTACTCTCTGAAAAGCAGTGATACTGTTAGAAAATATTTATGTATTTCAGTCAACAAGGATAAAGTCTAAAGCTACAAAAATTCTTGTAAGATGGTAGTGGACACTTGGTACTAGCCCAGAAATGCACAGCTGCCACTTCAGCTGACCTGCTGTGAGAATCATGCCCTTTTTAAGTCTGTTGCTCCATTTCTTTGGTGATTACATCTCTCTCTTGCTGCGTTCTTTCCACCCGTACTGTTGTGTACTCTGGCATCAGATGCTGAGAAAGCAAATGGGGCTGCTGAGTCCAACTGCCTCAACAGAAACGCAACAGGGGAAATAAATATTCACTCTGAAAGATCTTGCAATATTAGATTAATCTTAAGGGTATCATCTTGAGGTTATTAGCCGCTGTTTATAGTCTGTGTTGTACCTGTTTGTAAAATCAATTTCTGTCATCAACTGAAATATTTGAAAACATGTTGATTTAGGGAAAATATTTTTCTGATAATATGGTGTTATGTAAGCATTAATTAATTTATTAACCTTAGTAACCTTCTTGAGAAATAGGGAAGTATTTCAACATTGTTTTTACAGATGGGGAAACTTAAGGCTCAGGTGTATAGATTTAGATTTGCATATTCTAGTGTTTGCTAACTAGGCATTTGGCTCTGCTCACTTTTACTGGAGTCTTTTCCTCGCTTGAATTCCTGGTCATGGAGCAGCAGTGTCCTGTGCAGCCCCTCGCACTCCTCCGATTGCATCCTGTGAGCAAGTCCATGCTGAGAAGGAGGGTAGCCTTGAGGAAGGGTTATGTGGTAAAGGGGTGAGGAAGATGAGTGAATGACCATTTTGCTTCAGGCTGTAAGAAAGATGTGCCGAGTTCCCATTTTGAACCTGGGAACCAGGAAAGGAGAGTGGCTGAACAGGAGGGAGCAGACCTGGGCTCTGTGCTTCCATTCACACACGTTCAGATTGGAGAAGCAAAGACAATAAGGCAACATTGGGAATACAGACTAGAGTTGCAAAATCATGGACCCAATCTAATAATTTATTGGCTCTAGGAACAGGAGACTGTTGTAAACTGTTGCAATTATTGCGGACAACAAAGTCATTGGAAACGGGAGTGCCCAGTATGACAAAACAAAGCAAGCCTCCCCAAAAGACCTCTCAGTCCTACGGTGCAATCTTTCCCTGCTCTATTAGGTTGCCCTAAATGTAACTATTATATTATTAGATATTTACCCATGATCTGGGCTTCCACTGCGCTGTGGAGATGCAGTGACAATGGGGAAGGATTGAGGATGCTTATGAGAAAGGAAAGCAAGCAGGTTTCAAGGGTTTCTGGGCTTTGCTCTCCGTTGAACCTCTACTGGGTTTTTCTTTATTTTTCTCTCCTGTTATGCTTTAAAGTTCTACTATAAACAATTAGAGGAAATTTAGCAATAATATTGCCTGTGGAGACTAGGAAAGTAAGAATACATTCTACATCACCACTTCCCTTTGTTTGTCTTTTTTATCTTGTTTATCTTTGATGAGCTGCAGATGAAATAACCAGCTAACCGATTTCCCATACAGGGCTGCCACTCATGCTGATGAAACTCTGCTGACACGGGAGTATGCTCTGTAGCAGTCTAGCAGTATCCATTTCTTATTCCAGTAGACTGACAGGTCACTCAGGGAGACTAAAAACTCTATTCTGAAGTGGAAAAGAAACTGCAATTTCAATTTTGTTTTGATTTGAAATTTTCCAGCTACCTATCAAGACCAAATCCTTGAACTATTTACTCAGAGGAACTGAAATACCCCTATTTGAAATAGTGGATATGCAAGATTTAGCCATTAAAGAGTTGGGGTAAAATTAAAATCCCCTTCAATAATAACTAAAGTCAGAGAAAATCTTTCAAGAAAATTAAACACTTGATCAAAAAGAGAGAAGGGTTATTGTTGAGAGCGTAAAGATTAAACAGGAGAGTTGTCTCGGAGAATAACCATCAACGATAAGTAGCAGGCAGTTAATAATATCCCCTCAGGGATCTTCTTTCACTCATGTAGGTTTTTGGACAAATACAATTTTACATTTCTTATAGTTAAAGCATGAGAGAGCTTCATGTCATTCCAGAGTAGCAATAAAACTTCAATAGAATAAGGACAACTGGAGAGGTGGGGAAGGGGGTGACCCAGAAGCTGAAACAGTGGGGAGCCAGTGGTGGTTCTCTCTAAACAACTCTGCTTTTTAACCCTCAAATTCTGAGACCTGTTCTCAGTCTCTCTGACGTGCCTCTTTTTTTCATATCCACGCTGTATTAGTGCTGAGTTTTACATGGCATTGCCCCTCGTTATATAGCAGCTGAAAATGAATGAGAGACCAAGGAGACTAAGGGTGCGATTCCATGTTGTAATTAAGAGCTGGTTTAAAGCTTGAACATGCAAATGGTTGAGTTGGCAGAATTAAAGGGATGGTAATCTGCAGCTAGGGGAAGGCGCGTAGGGTGGAAAGGACAGGGGCAGGAGGGTTTGGAGAACCTCTCAAGCCAGCTCTGCAGCTGGAGAAATTGTAACATGAAACGGCTCCCTTGATCTCTCATTTTTCTTCTCTTATTCTCTCCTCCTTTGTAATTACAATAATAAATCTTTTTGTTCCTTAACCATCTTGTGGCCATTGCAAACATTTAAGAATTAATGCAGTTCTCACACATGATGCACATGTTCTGCATGTCCCCTTGTGTCCCTCCATTTATTCATTTATCATGTACACACAAAATTCCCATAAAATATTAATCTGAAATACAAATCTCTCTTTGCATCCTGGGAGCATTTGCATATAGTAATGTTAACGAGATTATTAATTCTGCATGCACAGTCTGTGGACTGCATACAGGGCCAAATCTCTCTCAGCAAACATGGCTGAAATCAGTGACAATTTCAGAAACATTATTTTCTTACTAAAAATGCTGAGTGGAAAGTCACAGTTTCTTAGGACTGAAGTATTGTCCTTAATACTCAAACAAGAGGATCTGAATTTTAGTTTTCAGTTTTTCCTTCTAAGAGTTCATCTGTAAAAAGGAATTCTATACTGCTCTTCCACAGAGGCCAGCCCCAGGGCACCTTGGAGGCCAGTGGAAGCTGTGGGGGGTGGCTCTTGGGCAAGGACACGGCTCTTGGCCTAGGCTGTACTCTGGAGGGATGAAGGCAGGGAGGGAGGGAAGGAAGAAGGGGAACAATCTTGTCTGAGCCTGATGGTCTGCACTGGCCTGCTTGGATCCTTCACATTCCAAGGCAGGCTTAAGATAAAAAGTAGTACCAACAATGAAAAATGGGTTCTTTGCTTGCACCCAAATCCTGCCAGACACAGAAATACCAGGACACGTTACATACACCCCTTCCCCCGGTTCAGTTCATTCCCTAGCAAGTCATTTTGTTCGTGGTGGTGGATTGGTAAAGGGTTGCAATTTCCTCAGTGAAACCTGTGTCACTGGAGGTTTCCGAAGCTGCTTCTGCAGCTGAAGTTGGACCTTTCCTTCTGCCGGGACAGGGAGAAGCAACAGGCATTGCCAAAGTGGAGCAGGTCCCTCCTGCCAGGAGCCGCACCGCTCGGGGGAAGCCGAGACTCTCAGTGGGGAGCACGTAATAGGTCCCTGGTTGCTGCTTCTGGGTCTCACAGTGCTCTGTCTCTGCTGCAGTAAAATCAAAGCGCTGCTTCGTGTTTCAGGAAACAAGGTATTTTCAGTTTGACTTTATTTCTATTCTGATATTCAAATTTAGATGTCTGTAGTTTGTGAAAACAGTCAGTGCTTTACTGTATACAGGAACGATGCCGTTGATCCCTCAACTCCTAACTGTAAAGCGTTCATTTGGCTGTACAGCTTTTAAAAATGTTATAAATGAAGCATGTGAGACAACCTCCATAGCTGGAGTTAAGCACTTACACGTGCTAGCAGAATCAGGGACCAAGTTGTTAGAAAGATCTTTCAGTACTAACTGGAGATCCGTAAGAAATTGTCTTAACCAAGCCATCATATTTCTCTTAATCACTACTACTACTACATCATCTTTTTTCTTTCACTTCTGTCTTATTCATGCTTAAATGAGAAACATCTGTTTCCATTTTTCACATTGTTCTGTTATGTGAGTAACGATATCAGACATCTTTTTTTTTTTCCTGCACTGTGAGAGAATAAATTAGTGTTAAGTTTTGTGAAGTGCTTTAAAACACTAAAGCAAAACATCTGTTTCAGCTGCAGGTCATTAAGATGAAAAATCCTAGCCTGTGTGCAGTGCAAAACTGCCAAAAAATTTATCAGTCCAAGCACATTTCTTCACCTGTCTTTTACTGTAACAACTGAAGATGGCGAAAGGACAGTAAATCTTGTCTTCAGGGATGGAGCAATTAAAAGTGCTCAGTGCTGTAATCCACAGCAGTACCTTGTAGTAATGAATCCAGCTCTGATCTGGAGATGCCTGGAGGTTGCTCCAGTGTCGTAGACTTCAAGCTGAGAGTCTCCTTGACCTCCACATCTTCCAACCAGGCGCAGCATTGTGCCCGATTGCCTAATCCCCTGTAGGTGTTTGATGTTTGTGTTACTGAACTTCAGTTGAAAATCCTTCCCCCTGCCCCCAATCGTTTAAGATTTGGAGATTGTTTCCAGGGCAGGTGGCCAGAGTAAAGCTCAAATGGCAAATCTACTTTACAGGTGAACTGAGATGCTCTTTACGTGCCAAAGCCCAAATGTAGATGTCTGTGTTCCTTTGTTGATAATGATCTCCTTTGTAAAGCACTTTGAGGTCTAGAGATGAAAAGCCAACAACTACCTGAGAGCTTGGCTATTAATAAATAAAATAATTAATATTAACAACAATGAGTGCATTCACTGAATTCTATAGGAAATGCCAGACCTTTTGGGCAGGTCCTGGCAGGCAGGTAATAGCTCGGTTCTACAAGAAGCTGGATCCACCCTCATTTCCCTCCATCTTTAATTAAAAGGTCCAGATGTAAGTGTAAAGGAGGTGTTCAGCATCTGGCAGGCATGGGCTCCAAAACTGGATGGGAATTTTCTAGCACCTTAAGAGGAAATACTTGTTCGTTCTTCCAATCTGCTAAAGCAGCAGCCAGTGCAGTGTTGAGCAATTCTAGTGCACTGTGCTCACACCCTCCCTGGAGCAAATTAATGGGGCGGTGTGGGGTCTCTAGCAGCCCTATGCGCTTTTTTGAAGAAGTATTCTGGCTCCCATTTAATTTAAATGCTGACGTTTTGAGACAGGAGACTCTATATATGTTGCTGCATTGAATCTGTTCACCTGCAGCTCTCCCCACCCCCAGCTTATGAGCATGATTTCCTTTTATGCACTGCTCTGTCACAGCTTGGCAAGTTTCCCAAGACAATCCATACCAGAAAGGAGAATATGGCTGCTGAGCGGTGCAGACAGGAGAAATGCCTTATGTAACACATTCATTTAAATACTATGAAATGTTGAGACATGCGAGACATAACTGAAAGCAAAATGCAGCCCTTAATCTCTAGCATCAGTTCTCCTGCTTGCCCTCACCATCATCAGCATCTAATAGTCACTGACTGTCTCCATTCACGTCTCCATCTTTTTCAAGAAACTGCCTGCGGCAGAATGTACAAACAGCTTGGCAAGCGGTTTTAGGGGCAGGGTTTTTATTTATTTTTTTTCCTCCTAATTCCTCATGAGCCTCATGAGCATTTCCCCACTAATATGCCTGTGGCATCATTAGGTGTTTAATGAGAGTGACGTTGCCTGAATATTACTGGTTTTATAGCTCATTTTGTTTTGACAAGTCTTCAGTTTTGTGGCAGTTTATAGTGTGCAGACTTCTCCTTCTTATATCTGACTTTTAGAATTTGTAGAAATATTTATCACAGAGTTATTGTCATAAAACCTGAAATAATGAATTGTCAACATTCATTATGTTCAAGTGCAATATATGTTCAACACCACAGTAGTTTAATGGCATCAATTAATTATTTTAGTATATTTCTTTTGTATAATTGAAGCACCAAGAATAGTCCAATAATGGCCACATCTTGGATAGCAGTTCAGTGCAATTCTGCAGATGAACAATCATGTTTGGTTTCTTTTAGCAGCTCCCCGAAAGACCAGCATGGACTCCAGCAGGTCGTGAATCACAGTCTTGTTCTTCTTCTTGCTCACATCCAGAATCTTGATCGTTATACGTTTTGCTTAGACAAAAAATTACAGCATTATACCTGCAGAAAACAAGGCTGCTGAAATTTTAAGTGCTGAACAGACGCGTACGATGTCATTTTACCCCCTGTGTTTTGTCTGCATGTTGGCTGTGTTGCATCCATTTCTGTACTGATTAAATTAAATGGATGCAGTTCTTGTGTACAGACAAGACCATAATTCTTACTCAGGAATATGCCATCTTCATTTACCGTGTCATATGGATGATCAATGCTGAGCAGTGCATTTATTCAACAGCTGTGTCTGTGTAAGAAAAATGGTGATATTTTTAACACACTAACTAATGCCCATGAAGTTCTCACTTCTATATTATCTTCCAAGTGATTTTACCTGGTTTAGGTGCGGGTGCGTGCTGTCTTATTGCCACAGTGGCAGAGTAGATCAAATACATTCTTTTCTGGCTAGGAGCCTTTAAAACAACTAGCTGCTGTCATGAATTTTGCTTGCTTTGCTAAGATGAGCAGAGTTATTGGGGAGAAGGTCAATGAAAGTACTCTTTGCTGCTTCCTTGTGGAATGTGCGTCCTGCATATCAGTAAAGGGGAAGAAGCTGCACCTGTCTCCAGTCCCTTTTCTCCCACCACACTGCAGCGTGACTGCACAACCATTTTGCTTTTGGGATTTGCCATGGCTGGTTAGCAGTGACGGGCCCCAGGGCCCCAGAGGTCTCTGCCTCTGCTCCCAGTACAGCCACAGCCGGTGGAGCTGCACAGCCCCCAGAGTGGACAATGTTAACAAAACTGTAATTGTATACATAGCTACTGTTTCAAATGTTCATATCCTGGCTTCCAACATCTCTATTTTTATGCCGTTGTTTACATTTAATAGCAGTTACCAGCCAGTGGTTAACTGGCTTTATTTTGGAAACCTTGACGTTCCTCTTGCCAGTACTGAAGCTGTGAAGATAAGAAACAAAGACATGCCTTTTTACTCTGTTTCTTCTGATAGGTTTTGTCATTTGGCAACTGTTGTTCTATTAGACTATGCAGAATTTGGACAGGATTCTGATCTCCTACAAAGTGACACACACACTTATTAGAATGCAGGAGCAGGTTTGGGGCCTTTTTTATGATACACCATGCTGGGTGCCATGCATGAGAAATTAGAGTCTGTCTGTTATTATGTGACCAAACAGCTGCAGGAACTTCTAGTGCTTTTAAATAGTAGTAAAATGAAAATCAAAATAATATTCCCATAATGCAGAATGTAAAGCACAGGCTCTCCTTCTGCAAGTCTCCCGGGCTCTAGAAGAGAATGATCAAATCTGGACCAAGCCAGTCGTCTTACACTTAAGAGTTCCATTGAAGTAAAACTAAAAATAAGGAGACATTTTGGATTCTTCTGCAAGCTCTTTCATGATAGTTCCTATTTCCATAGTCTCTTTTCAAACCCAGCCCAATGTAAGAACAAATAAAAAATAAAAAACCCCTGTAATTTCTAAATTAAATGAAACACAGGACTAGAAATTTTTTTCATTTACTGCCTCAAAGGTATATTTTTGAAAACCGTATAACCTTTGGAAGAAAGGATCCCATGGTTAGGATGCTTTGCAGTTGACATTGATACATACTACATTTTCTGTTAGGTTATTTTTCCTTTTAGATGCACAGGTAATCACTCACATGGCATTTCCAAATAAGCAGTGGGGAACTCCCCAAGCCATTTAATTTTCCTGGTCCTGCTGGGAAATGGATTTGTTCAGTCAGCCTCCCTGCAAGTAAAATACCCTCATCCCACTCAGAACAAAAGAACTGCCAAATGTGGAGAGGCCAGCTAGCTTTGTCCTTCTGTCCAGCAGAAGTGCTCCTGTGCTACCATTAAGGCCTTATTGCCTGAGCATTGTGCATCCCCTGGGGCTCCCTGGGAGTGCCCCAGCTCAGATGCTGGGGGAAAATTCCTCAGAAACCTTCGTTTCCCCTGACACACACATATAGTCTGGACCATCTCCACCCCTTGCTGCCTTTCCCTGGAGCAGCCCCGTACCTGTCCAACAGAGCCATATGGCTTG
This sequence comes from Rissa tridactyla, assembly GCF_028500815.1. Lineage (NCBI taxonomy): Eukaryota > Metazoa > Chordata > Aves > Charadriiformes > Laridae > Rissa > Rissa tridactyla. The sequence goes on from NC_071473.1 coordinate 37,433,277, forward strand.
GCCCTTACACTGCAGCTCTGCACCTGTATGCGTGCCATACCTGCCCAGACCTGTTCTGCACCATCTGGCGATGCAGCCCTTTGGTTTACAGTGACGTGCCCTCATCGTCTCCCTAGCCCTGCCCCCTCCACCTGGCCCTGGGCTGCCATCTGCAAACACTTTGTCCTCCTCACAGCCAGTCTTCCTCCATACTTGGGAGGCCACAGCTACAAGACAAGCCTTTCTTACTTCTTTTAACCCAGAGGAGGAGTAGCCACCTTCTTTCCCAGAAGGAAGAGTGACACCCTTCTCCATACTGTCTGCAAAGCTAAAGGAGAGCACTGGAGAGTCTGTTTCTGAAGTGAAGACCGGGGTTGGTCATCCCAGAATGGACTGAGAGACCAGAGAGGTGCTGGCTGTCCCAGGGAAGGGATCAACAGCCCGCTGCAGCAGATCAGAAGGGTGGTGATAGGTGGGGCTTTTTACACAAAGGAAAGGGTGTGTAGGTTGTATGTGGTACGAATGTGCTGATGTCACATGAGTACTAGAAAGGCCTTGCATGGTATTCTGCTGAGGTTGTGGGGTAGATTTGTGCTTCATTTGCTGCACTGTGCACATACCTTGATGCCCAGAATCTCTGCATTCAAGGGCTTTTCCACTAGCTGTTCCACACAGGCTGTACTTTATACTGACCCACTTTAGCAGGAGGAATATAAAAGAGCCAAGGCTAACATACGCCTCAGGTTAGAAATGGTGGCTCCATGTCCTGAAGGTTCACCGTTATTTCCAGCCCTGCCTTCTTGCTAATATCAGGTATCAGCCCCTGAACTACCTATGAAGCACTATGATTTCCTGTTAGTGGGTCCTACGCAGCTAAAGCAGTATGTCCTCTCGGATGGTCTTTTCAGCCTCTCTGCTCTCAGTGTGCTGGAGAGCTGTTTGATCAATATGAGCTTTGACAGTCGAGCATCATTAATTTTCCAGAGCCTACTACTTGGAACTCCTGAAAGGACGGGCTGTCACTGTTTCTCATAGCCCTTGCTGGCCTGAACTGGCCGCTGCGCTGTCCTGCTGCAGCACAGGAGTGCTGCATGTGCCTCCAGCCACTGCACTCCTTCCCTGGGCCTGGGATGTAAATTCTGTCAGCTCTGTCAGGGGAAAAAAAAAAAAGGATTCACAATATATAATTATTTCTTTTTAAAGGATGAGATAAAATATAATGCATTAATGATAGAAGTGATTGTATACAAGTCGTGCTTAGTGAGTTCCCATTGTCTTAAATTAATCCTAATAAGCACTGTTTTCCCCAGCATGTACCATTTTAACAGTCATTGTGAAAAGCTGTGCTTCCTAATGTACTATCACAAATGTGATGACACCCTTCTCTTTTAGAAAGCATAATTGATAAAATGTGACAAAAACATGGTTATTGCTTATTCGTAAATGGGATACTTTAAAAAGTACTCTCAGTCTTACATTGATTGGGTTAAATGACTTGGTGATTAAGACGTCTACATGAAATATTAAACTACCATTATCTGGCTCCTGTTAAGATTCAAAATCAGGATTCTCTTTTGCACAGAGTAAGTAAAAGCTGTTCTGCTGTTTTAAAGCAGAATATAAACATTGTAACTCAAAGCCAAAGGTATATTTGAACGACAATTCACACATAACTTCTTAAAAAGGAATTTTAATATGCTTGGGGTGGAATTAGAGAGACACATCTGATTGATAGGCTGGTAGGTAGATTTGAGCGCTTCCTGAGAGTGTTCAGACATAGCTTCTTTTGCTGAAATTCCCAAAATGAAACTACTCTGCTGACTATTTCTGCTTTTACAGATACCCCATTTTTACTCTACGAATTATCTGCATGGTCTAACTAAAAATACACTTCCAAAGCCTTACCTGAGTTCATTTCCACACACTGACTTATGAGCACATTGTTGGAAACCAGAGTCAAGGGCTGTGAAACTGGGACAGATTTTAAAAGTGAACATGACTGTTCTTCTACGTTTCTTCCTTCTTTCTTTTGTCTGAGAAACATCTACTCAGCATGCATTCCAGGACGCATGCTGAATACATATTTTTTATTATATATTATTATTATTGTTATTTCAGTAAAATAACTATTTTAAAGTTATTTTGAATATGTATATTTCTATTACTAGGAAAATTAGTACTAGAATTTTCTTTCTTTGAGCCTGGTTGAAAGCTCATTAAAGTATTTGCAGCTATTTCACTAAGCTTATAATGAGACATTTAATGTTCCTATGAGCTTCACACTAAAAGCAGTAGTAGTATAATACAAGACCTGCCTGCAAATCCCAAACCCAAGACAGTATTTCCTGAACCGGGATAATGGCAAATGAACTGCTGTTCAAAATAATTCATATGAGAGCTTAGGCGGGATGTGATCTGGAAATACTGGATGAACAAGAGAAAGCAAAAGTTCTAATGTAGCTTTGATGATTGCACTGAAGATACTTTTTGGCAGATGAGCGGTAACGGATGTGGCCAAGCTGAGGAGCTGGGAGATGCTTCTCTGTTGGCATAGAGAAGGACCGTCAGGGAGGCTGGAAAGAAAAAAGTTACTGGGTAACAAAACTCGCATTGTAATGACCCTAGGTTTTCACTCGCTCTGTTCATTTTTGTCAACCTGCCATGCCATATACTGATTCTGTACGACCACAGAATCTGCTAAGTAATTTTTCAAAATTGCCTATTAACTCTACGACTGTGTAAAACTATTAGTTTTGTTTAGGTTTTTTTCCCTCCTTTTCAGGATTCAATTACAAAGATGACTGTTTTGATGCCCTGAAGATATATACTTATCTATACAGTACAATATACTCTAAAAAAGCTTTTGTAGTTTTTTTAAGCTTTATCTCTGATGTTAGAAAACTCAGCTATATTCATAATTAATTGTCTTGATCAAAACCAAATTCCTTACAATTAAGAAACAAACAGAAGGTATGGCATATCAAACAGACTTTCTGCTGCTGTGATCTTACCTAAACACAAAATAAGCTCCTCAGTACTTCCGCATTAATAGTAATAAAGTGCTTAAGTGCTTTTTTGCTTTCTTTACTTCTTCTTTAAATATGATTATTATGTCTTCCTGTACACAAACCTCTGGTGCTTTACAATAATAAAGATTTACATAATTCCATCAAGCATAAGGACGGGTGTATGTCCAGCTGACTTAATGAAAAAAATCACAATTGCTGACACAGCAATTGCCTACCGGGCAGTAGGAAGTTGTGGGGGAAAGAAGGTGGTTTGAAGTCCTGCCTGGTATGTGGTTGTACTAACACACTGGCAATGACATTGACAACTGAGAGATGCTGCTCATTTTTCAAGTGCTGTTAAAACATATGGCACTTGCTCCTAAAGGCAAAGGGTTTCAGTGAAGATGTCTTGTCTTGGACCTTTGTCCAGACTTCCATCTGGCCAGATGACTTTGAAGTACAGAAATGGTGGGGGTTGGCTGCCAAAACTTTCTCCTTTTTGTGAGGGTGTTGAAGTGGTGTTCGGCTGAGGCAGGTGACTTTCCCCATCTTGAGGGACCTGTGTTCCTCACTGGGATATGCAGAAGTCACAGATTTGGAGATGGAGCGTGCCTGAAAGGATTACTGCTCCTAATTCCCCACATTAATATTGCTCAGGTCTCTTAATAGAGGCTGTAGGCGCGGGTGTGACCCTAATGCTAGTCACAGAGGTGGGCGCAGGGAGAAGTGGGGTGTGACACAACTAGAAGGAGACCAGAACGTGGCACTCTACAGGTCTAGTGCGATTGTCAGCATAGGACGGTCATGGCGAAGGTCAGGCGTGTGGTCGATAGTAGTAGGAGCTGGACTCTTTTATGCCCTGTCCTGTGAAGGGACACGTTAAGGTCACCGTTGTGACACCTGAAACACGGAACTTGAAATGCCTCTCTCTGTCTTCCCGCTGCATGTGATTTCAGCGCTACAATGTGAACTGAATCATCAGGCCGGGTTAAGCAGAGCTATGATAATTTATACCTATTATATCTAGGTCCTTTCCATCATCTATTGAAGGCCCGTTTATTGCCATAGCTTTCTTCCTCTCCCACTAAATTATAATTCATCAACAGACTCAGGAAGAAATTTGTTATGGTTTTGTTGCTCATAGCATATTTTCATATATTAATACTTCCTGTGCGTGATGCAAATGGCAACCCTCCAAGGCAAGACATTGTTGTTTTTAAGAAGGTCAGTGCTATAATATACAGTGTTATTTTCTTACGCTAATCTGCTTTCTTGTGATCTTTGAATTCTGCCAGACTTGAGCTCAGTAACTCAGACATGAGAAGAGAGATGTCAGATCCTCCTGAAGGGAACAAAGATGTAGGCTTAACTATCATCTTTTTAATGTGGGATGAATTAGAATAACAAAAGATCAAAGAAAATAAGCATAAAGACCAAGGTTAATTAATTACTATTGATAATTAATCCAGGATTTGTTAATTGATATTGTTTATTATGGTGGTGTCAGAGGAGCAGCTAAGAACGGCGCCTCGTGTGCCAGGCAGACAGTGCTGCCCAGCAGCTGCTCCTCTCCGAGCAGTGGCAGAAGACAATAACACTCCTTAGTGGTGAGACCGACAACGGGAGACAACTGTGGGAGGCTGGGCCGGCGCTGTTGCCCCCTGACAAAAGCTGGTTTGTCGTGGCCAGCGTGGGCCTGGCCAAGGGGCGCAGGGCTGACTCAGCCTATGTACAGCAGCTGAGCCATGGGAGAAGGGTGCGCTGGTGGTCTTTATTATGGAATGTGGGAAATCTTCTCCCATCTGGGAGGTTTAAAACGCTTGTACCAGTACGACAGTTGTAAAGGCAACGCAAGCAGCAATATTGCCCTAGGTAGAGTTTCTAAATATCCTTCCATTGCAAAATATTTTATTTCAGGACTAGCCTTACAGAATCACAGAACGATAGGGGTTGGAAGGGACCTCTGGAGATCATGTAGTCCAACGCCCCTGCCAGAGCAGGGTCACCTAGAGCAGGTTGCACAGGAACACGTCCATGCGGGTTTTGAATGTCTCCAGAGACGGAGACTCCACCACCTCTCTGGGCAGCCTGTTCCAGTGCTCTGCCACCCTCAGAGTAAAGAAGTTCCTCCTCATGTTGTCATGGAACTTCCTGTGCTCAAGTTTGTGCCCATTACCTCTTGTCCTGTCTCTGGGCACCACTGAAAAGAGCCTGGCCCCATCCTCCTGACACCCATCCTTTAAATATTTATAAGCATTGATAAGATCCCCCCTCAGTCGTCTTCTTTCCAGACTGAAGAGACCCAAATCCCTCAGCCTTTCTTCATAAGAGAGGTGTTCCAGTCCCCTCATCATCTTCATAGCCCCACCTATTTTACCTATATATTCTTACTGCCCTCTTAGTGTTTTACTGGCAATTCTATAAATTTAATTGATACTGACAAAGATGACTAGAATATCTTAATTTATAGCAGAGACTAAATTTATATTATAAATAAAATACATTTTTTGTTCTGTCTGAAAAATAGACAAGACTAGACAGTCCTCTAATTAACGTTGACAACTGTGTTTCAAAAGAGCCTGTGAAACAAGGAAGCCAACAAAACATAAATCAACAGCTCAAACAACAAAAAAAAGTTAAGAAAAGTCATTTTTCCTCTTTCAATAAAACAAATCAAACTGCTCCAATTCATTCTGTTGTTAGTTCTTCTAAAATTTGAATGGAAATAATGTTGATTACTGTTTGTTGAAACAACCAGTACATTGAGTTCCTAAATTTGTTGATATTGGTGAAATTAGTACTCTGTCTTTATAAGAAAGGCCAAGAAACCGGAAACATCTCTGTAGGATGAAAAGAAAAACTCTGTGGCAAGTTGAGCAATAACACACAGTGATCTTTCCTATCATGTTTCTGGGGCCTTGTTTTTGTAGTTATGAGGGTCTAAGGGCAAAGACAAGACAAACTTTATAGGTAAAGGTAAGATATTTTATTAGAACAACCATCATAGCTGAAAAAAAAAGCATTATGTCTTGGGTACTCAAAAACTTCTCTATTTTTTCAATTTATAGTAGTAGATTTAATAAAAGATGCTCCTTTTTCCTATAAACCTCATTTTTGTCTAAAATTCAGACATCAAGGATCATCTCAATTTTGAAAATATTGTGAAGACAAAATTTTCTACTAAAGGCTACAGTACAAAAATGAGATCGAAGTAGTAAATGGAGAGGGGAAACGGATGGGATAAATGCAATGTATCCATTACATTAGTGCATTACTATTTTGAAAATCATACAGGCTTAAATTGTTCCACAACTCAAAACTATATAATTTGATCTTTTATCTGTTGTAGTTTTGGTTGCTATATATAGGATAGGCAGAATATTTTGTTATTGAAAGAAATGTGTCAACTGAAAATGAAATTTTCAAAGAATGATGTGTATAGTGGCTATATTTCCATGGTGAAGCTTTTTGCATAGAGTTAATGAAGTGCTTGGGGTCCTAGGGAATAAAAGGTGCTATATAAATGTAAGAAATTATCATTAAAAAGTTTTTCCCTCCAGGCGTTTGGGATTTTGCTGTGTGTGTTACAAGGAGGCATTTGCAATCTTCTTTCATTGAAAATGCTTCAGCTTAGACCTGCTCCAAATCTCCCTCTGCAGCTTCAGCTACAAAAATGTTTATATGAAGAACCAGTTTCTAAATGGGTTTCAGTTAATCATATTTTGCTGCTAACATGAAAGAGCCTGCCTTGGTTTAAGCTTTTTATAACCATTTTGAAGGCCAGGAGGAACTAGGTAGCAACCTTCTCTCAAGAGATTTTCAAATGCTGTTTTAACCATTACTAGGCCTTGTCTGTATTGGTGGAGAAATAATACAGGACACAGTCAGAATTTCTGGAAATGAAAAGACAGCTCTGCAATATCTGGCTTAATTTTCAAGCATTGGATCATATGCATTCAAGAATTGGACCTCACTGTTCATGCGACTTCTTTCACTGATCTTAGAGTGCCTCATTGGAGGCTGGCCCTAAAATTTCTATTTCATGCAATCCCAATTTTGCATCATTTTGTGTATATTTCTAAAGTCTTCTTAATGCAACCCTTAAGATTGTCTACTACTTTTCACATACTATAAGCCTAAGTGGTAAAGCTGGTGACATTAGAAATCAAGAGTTCTGACTGAACTGGTCACAGTCTTTTACCACACTGCCATTTTGATGAAATATTGCAGTTATAAGCTCCATGAATTCATGACAAATGTGGATTTTTCTTTGGATCCACAGATTGTGTGGATCATTAGCATTTTTTAGAGAGTCCACCACTGCTTCTGGAATTGGGCCTTTTAGCATAAGTAGGAAGTTAAGGCATAAAGTGCTTAAACTCTTAAAGTTTAAGGCAAAGGCAAAAACTCTTAAAAAATTGTGAGATTTGGCAGCATTAGAACTAAAGTTCATACTTCCTTAAGCTAACCATTTTACTTGTTCACATAAAACACTGCATCTTCTTCTATGAGTTAATGCTTTTATAGAATTTGGTATTTTCCTTCACCTATTAATAGCAGAATTGAAGCAAGAATTGCTGTTGCTTAAAAATTACCTACTAAGGGACAAAATATATATTAGTAAGTGTGATAACATCAAAATAATTGGGTACAATAATACATGTGATATCCAGCAAGAAGCATGGGTTAATATTAAGATTTGCTTTTTCATGTTTTAATTGTTTGCATTTTGGTTAGCATGAAGCACATAAGACCAAGAATCTCAGAAGAAATATGTGGATTGCACAAGAATAATAATGCTTCTTGTGTATAAGAGCAGTGGAAGACTGTCCATACATGCTCCAAAATATCAGAATTTGGTTTTATAAATGTATCTTTTCAGAAAACAAGCTTAATTCTCAGAAGAATAACATTAGCACTCATTAGGGGACTGAGTGCTTTAGGGTACTGTTAATGATATTCATAGCCTTTTGCCTGTGGGCTATCAGTTTGAATTCAGTGTAACTCAGTGGAGATTAAAAATTGGCCTATTTAATGGCCTTTTAGTCATCTCTAATGAGATGAGTTTGGTGGGTCTCAGTCCCATAACATAAACTATTCACACTACCTTCCCCTAAATGGCATGCTCCAGAAAAAAACCCAAAATTTAATGGATTCTGGGGAAAATTAATCTCTGGTACCATGAAAAAAAAAAAACAACCCAAACAAAAAATCCCAAAGAAAAGCAAAAGCCTTGATTCACACTAGTTACATGAGCACTAACAAACACATTATTTTTAAATGTGGAATTTATAGTGATCTATAAAGTTTATAAATTAGCAAATTAGCTGAGCATGTGACATATGTTGCCACACAGCTATACAGATTGTAACATGACAAAGACTCCCAAAGGAGATATCTACACCTGTGCATAAGATCACATCAACACATTAAATGTTTAAATGTCTCTGCGATTCATTTCTATCGGAAAGAAAAACAGGATCAGAACAGATAATCTGGATAGTGACTGCAGTTATATGAAAAGATGCTGAAAATAATGATTGCCTAGTCTGCCTCCATTACTTCACAGCATAGTCAAATGCTTCTAATCTTTTCTTACGGGTATTTAACTAAGTTTTAAAAAATATTAATAAAGTTTGCAGAACCCCCTAGAGAATATATGACAGTTTTATTTATCCATATCATAGTAAAACTTTTGCTAATGTCTAACGTAAATTTCTTTCAGTGCAGTTTAAAACCGTTAATTTTTGCCCTCTTTGCAGTGGATTTAGTGAACAATGTATTTTTCTCTCCATAGTCTTCTCTAGACTAAATATCTCAAGCATTCCTATTTTCAATTAGAGTCATGTCTTTTAAAAATTTTTAATTTTATTTTTATTTTTTGCTCTTCCCCGTACTCCCTTCTATTGGACTTTTTTGAAAGAAATTTTTCTTGAAATGCAGAGCCCAAATCTGAACACAGTACTACAGCTGAGGCTTCACCAGTATTAAATATGAGAATTTCTTTGTATGTCCTAGATATGACAGTTCTGTTTACACATCTCTCTGTACTGCAGCGTTTTTTCACAATGGTGTGACATTGTTGATGCATGTTCAATTTGTGAGCTACTCTGATCCCCAACCCCTTTTCTGAAGACCCAGTGTTTATTCATCTGTTCCCAGTCTTGTAACTGTGCAATTGTTATTTTCCGACGTAAGTGTTGAAGTTGGCACCTGCATTTATTCAATTGCATCCTATTTCTGCAACTAGTTTGTCAAGAACATTTTGAATTCTTTTCTTGTCCTGCACCGTGCTTCCAGCTCTGCCAGTTTGGCATTGTTGGCAGATCCAGTTGATGTAAACTGTAGTCTGTTGTTCACATAATTAGACTTTGTACCAAACCCAGGACATACCCACCTCCAAGGAAGCATGCTTGCTATACCCTTCTATTTGTCACAGTGAAGCATTGCTGATGTACTTTTGCACTACTGTGGCGTCATTTCATTATCTATTTTTTGCTTGCTCAATTAATTGAGTTCTCTGAGATGGTGTCAAAAGCCTTACTTAAGTCACACCATGACAGATCTACGACTGCTCCCATCCAAGGCCCATTATATTGTACAGCATGGGATGTGTTTGGCTTGATATGATTTTCTTGACAAATCCATGTTGGCTGTAACTTATCACTTCATTAGCTACCATGTACTTAAAAGATGTGTGATTATTTGCTTCAATACCTTTCTGGGAATAGAGGCTGGAATGACTGACAATGCTCGGCTCTACCCGTTTCCCCCCTTTTGAATTATATGTGCTGTGTTTTTCCTTTTCCTCCCCCCTGAAATCTCAGTTGTCTTCGTGAGCTCTTGGTGACGATCGCTCACACCTCTAACATTGCCTTAATCAACTTCTCACTCTAGTGTGAAATCCTCCGGGCCTAGCAAATCTGAAGAAAAAAAATCTGATTTATCAAAGTGGTCCCTACTTTACGAATTTACTATTCTCCCCTGAATCCCTGCCCGTTTCAATCGGTGTTTGCCATCAGAAGCATTAATCTGAAGAAAAAAATGGCACCGCATGCTTCCACTTTCTCGCTGTCACCTCATAGCTTCCCGCCCCCCCGGACGGACTGACAACCCCCGGGTCGTCTCCTCGCTCCTCTCAGGTTTCCTCTTCCCCTCTCGCATCGTTCGCCAGCCGCGGCTCGTCGCGGGAGCCTGCCTTTCTCCCTGGCACGGCGACCGCTTTTATACAGCTCCTCCAGTGCTTGACCTAGTTTTCCACTTTCTGTGGGGGAAAGGCACCGCCAAGCAACCGACACTCCGCCTTCCCGCTCCCGACCGCGCTGGGCTGCTTGGCGCAGGTGAGAGGAGGCCGCGCCGGGTGGGCGGGCGGGCGGCAGCCGCGCTGGCAGCCTGCCTTCAGAAGAAAGGCCCTGTGAGGAAATCGCCCATCCCGCCTGCAGGAGCCATTTCCTCACAGCCCCGCTGGGGGGTGGGGGGGGCGGCGCGCGGCGATAACGGCCGTACACCTGCCACCGGCGGGAAGGGGGGCGCGCGGGCTGCGGGAGGGGGCTGGGGCGCGCCGGGGCGGGAAGGCCGCGCGCACGCGCACTCCGCCGGCGGGGCGCTGCGTGTGTGTAGCCGCGCGCGGAGTGGCCGGGGGGGTGGATGGTCGGGAAGCTTGCGTGGTGACGTCATGACGCCGCGCGCAGGACGTAACCCCGGCGTGACGCACACCCCGGCGAGCCCGTGAGTTTCCCGTTATGCTTTTTTTTTTTTTTTTTTTTTTTTTAAAACACCCTCCCCCCACCTCCCTGCTGCCCGCCGCGAGGGGAGGGGGCGCGTGCCCCTCCGCTCTGCGCGGCGCCGCGTGGGGCGGGGGCGGCGCGGGCCGGGCCGGGGCGGCGCGGGGAGCCGTCCGCCCTAGTGGCGGTTGGCGGGGAGGGCGGCTCTGCCTCCATCCTGCCGCATCGGGGAACATGGCGGCCGCCTCCGATCTGGTGCGGCACCGCGACTCGGCCGCAGCCGCCCGCGCCGCGGTAAGTGGCCGGGCCGAGGCGGCGGTGGCGGCGCGGCGGAGGGAGGGCGGGCGGGCGAGGCTCTTCCGTCCCCGGCCCTCCTCGTCGCCTCCCTCCGTCCCCACGGTCGCCTACTCGCCCCCTCCCCGGGCCGGCGAGCGGCCTCCTCGGTGCCCCGGCCGGGCCGGACACAAAGGGCTGTGCCGAGGAGGGTTTTGTTCGGTCACATGAAGCGGCGCAGCCAGTGAGCGCGGAGCTGGGAGGGGGGAGCGGGGCCGCCGCCATTGCCAGGCACGGAGGAGCTGGGCAGCCCGGTGCCGCCGCGGCGGGGCCTAGGGCGCAGGGAGAGCGCCCCGGGGCCGGGCCGCCAGCAGCGCGGGGCGGCGAGGAGACAGGTAATGCCCCGCGCGGCGCCGCCTCGGCCGGGCAAGGAGGGCGCCGTCGGTCGGGGGTGGCCGGGGTCACCCTGGGGGGCTCCGGCAGGCATCGCCCCCCCCCCCCACCCCGGCGGTGTGCCAGGGCGGCGCGGCGGGTCCTGTTGGGCGGACCCGCGCTCTGCCCCTCGCTCGTCTCCCGGGACGCCACGCGTGCTGCCCGCCTGGGCTCACGGTCCGCCCGGGGAAGGCTGCCTGCTGCTGTCCTGGGGCAGGGTAACGTGCCATCCCCTCCCTCCCTTTCGTCCTCTCCCTTCTTGGCACTAAGTAGGGCGGCTCTGAAACGCACCGTGTTGTGGCAGAGGGCTGGCAAGTTCCTGTCCCGCCGCGGGACTGGCCGGTGTGCCCCGCGTACCGGGGGCAGTGCCGCCGCCTGCAGTGCGCGGGGCTGCTGGAGCCCGGGGGGTTGACAACAGCGAAGGAAAAGTTAAAATAGTTCAGGTATCAAAGTCGTGTGTTGGGGCTCCCAGCTGCTGCAGGGTCTGTCGGTTTCTCTGAGAAAGTTTGTGTTACATCAGGTTGCAGTGATGAGCATCGTCGTGAGCTGTGTGGTTTACCTGAAATCTGGAAAGTTTTCTTTCGTATGGCTTATGCATAACCTTTGGTCTATTAGAAATACTTCTGTCGGGGTAGTGCGGGCTATAAACTGACAAGTCACGGTGGTAATGAAAAACAAGCACGGTATATCAAAATAGGTTTCCATCAATGTTGTACAACTCTGGCCCTTTAAGCAAAATCTCATTCGCAGTGATATTCTAATTCCTGCCTCCCCCTTCTAGCACACAATTTAATTATGAAGATTGTGTCATGGAACTTAGCTTTCAGAAGCATATGGGGAATGAATGTGCACCAGATTTTAGAGTAAGAAGCCATTTCATGTTGTGTAGATCAATGAATTAACACATGGGACAAACACTCTAAAGAGGCTGATAAGCATCTCTGGAATTCCACCACAGAATTGTACCTTTTACTGAGAAGTTTGTGCAATACGTTACTTTTATATACAAGTTGCAAAACATTTTTTTAATTCAAATTTTAAAGCAAATCTCTAAAGAGAAGATTCTTCACGGTTGAGACTGAAGCGTTTCAGAGTTTCAGTACCTTAATGTGATTCTTCTGTGTAGAATTCTTCACTACCTGACTTGTGCAAGATGAGTGATCTGAAGACAGAATAAATGGGCTGATTAGGCAATGCAAAATAGATGTGGAGAAGCTTTTAGTGGGTCACTTAGAAGCAGAGAAAATGCAGCAATTTTCTTATTTGAGAGGAGTTTAAGTAGAATGCATGGAGGAGCAGCGCAGTGTGACAATCCTATTACACTGACTTATAATCAAAGCTGATGTTGCAAACCTGTCTAATGTAACTGCAGAGGGATGTGGTGCAGAGTTACACAAGAATTACAGTGAGAATTGAAATTAATAAACTTCAAAATACTGTCTTAAAATAGTTTTTTCTGATGTCTAGCATTCATTCAAATGGAGTTTTTTTTAATTAAAAAAAAGTTACTCAAGGAGCAGGAGTTTTGTGGAGGTAAAAAAAGTTGTTAATGTCACCAAAGAATCTTTTGTTTTTATAGATATATTTTTTCATTTGTTTTCTCTAATCTGTATGGTATTTTTATATTAAAAAAATCCTTGGCAAGTGTCACTGTAATGAAATCAGAGCAAAGATGTACTACTCTGCCTTTTTTCTTTTTAAGTTTTCTGAAGTCCAGCATCTAGTTTATACTGAGTGGCACTCGAAGAAATATGCCTGGGAAAATGTGTATGTAAGTTCTTAAGTGAATTCTAAAAGAGAATACTACTGTCTTCAAATCTCAACAGGTGACCTGGCTAGTAGGAGGGAAAGGCACTGATCACTTAGAGCATCCTCGTGAGCTTATGTAATACAGCAACAATTGATTGAAATAGGAGCATCAGCAATTGAATAAACAGGATGTTAAACAATAGTGGCAATGCATTCCACTTTAAAATAACAGTGTAGGCTGAATTTCAATATGGACGCTGAATTCAAGGGTTGCCAGTGGTATTTCTTGTGGAATAGTTTATGCTTATACTTGCAAGTATTAGCAGAACTTACTATCGTGTATACTTTTTTTATCATTATTATTCAAGCCTTTTGAAGTCAATTCTGCAGAAAACACAACTGAAAAGGAATAAAATTCTCCATAGCAATAAAACACACATGTGCTCACACACAGTTATTAATTTCAAACACTTTCAGACTTTTTACCAGCCTGCAAAAGATCTGAGAACTTAAAACTGGAAAACATACAAGTTGGGTCACTTGCTGTGCAGTTTCACCTGAAGTTGGTTTGAATTAAAGGTCTTTGAACAGTTACTGATTGGCTGCCTTTGTTTGGCTAGTCAATAACTCATTTTCCTCATGTTTTTACATTTTCAAACAACTTTTTGTCTAAAGCAAAGTTCAAGTGGTGCAGCTGTTAGAGGACTGCCTTGAGATACTTATTTTATTCCCGCTATGATTTTACTACCAAATGCACTACTGTAATGTTACAGTTATTTTAAGCCAAATTGAATTAGTTCCCTCTGTGCTCTGGATTGTGACTATACTGTATTATGTATTCAGAGATTGGAAGGAAAATCATTTAATAAAATTAGGTTATATCTGAACAATGTTGCACTCACTCAAATTGACTTTGAGACTGGTTTAAGTCGGCATAGCCTCCAAAGCCCAGTTCCTCCAGATGAAACTAGTGTCCACCCACCTTCAGAGCGTAAAGAAATCCCTGGTGAAATAAACCAAAACAAGTCTGCCTTCTCTAAAAATATGTTCATTTATCTTCTTGAGCAGTCTAAATATAAGTTCATTTTTGATAATTAATGCTTTCCCTTGCTGTTTTTTTTTTTTTTAGTGTAGATGCAAACTTCATGTAGCTATTGGAAAAAGAGCTTCAGTTACCCCAGGAAATTGTGAATGTTGGTCATTCTGACTGATACGTATAAAGATATTACAGGGCTATCTGGGTTAAAGGATTTCATGTAGTTTGTAGTGTCATGAAAAAATATCCTTTTCATGCTTAAATAAAAAAATTCTAAAAAGCACATATACTTTCATGCCCATATGCATTGTGTCCCTTAAATCAAAACTTGTGTCGGTTACTATTAACTGGTCACAGGGCAGCGATGGTGGAAAAGTGAGGCCGGCATTGGTCACAGAACTGTAGAAAGGCTTCTCTTTGGCAGGTGGGAGTGTGAAATGGTCACTGACTTCCTGGGTTATGTGAAAAGGCACACAAATACAATGCATCTCTACAGTACAGGAGTGCTACAATACTGCGAGGTTTAATTTGATGCTCAAATCACAGCTGTCTGTCAAGAAAGACCACATAATGAGTTTGCATAAATGTCTAATGTGTGTATTTTTGAAAAGTTGAAGAGGGCATGATTGTCATGGGATCAGTCATGTTGCTGAGTCAGCGATGCAGTGTCATGTAATGAGCGTTTCATCTTGGTACAAAGTGTACCCAGCATTCTGTGGTATTTACTCCTAAGTGGTGTTGCTTCCTTGAAGGAGAGCAAGGCTTTTTAAAATTTAAAAGTAAGGAAATAAAATAATCCAAATAAAAATGAGCATCCAGTTATGCTGCATTTCTGTCACTGTTCCACTGTACACAGCCGCTCTTTCATTGATAAAATGTTGCATCAATGCCCTTACATTGCCAGTGAGGTTAAAGGGGGGGAATACAGTGGCATAACAGTGAGTACGCATTTTTTGGTCTTGGTTACGCTAAATTTTAACTGACTTAATATTTCAGAGCAAATTTGGTAATACAGAGAACTCTCACTCCAGTGGGTGTAATTGTGGTACCCTTGGTATGGGAATTGCTGGTTTCAGATGTGACTAAATCCAGCTACTGGAAATTTTGAGTCTCTAGTTGACATTTATTGATTGATACTGAGTGCTTAATCTTATATATAATCGACTAGTTGAAGGGTGATGGGATATTTAGTAATTCAGTGTTTCTTGGAACTTAATCCAGAGGATGCGAAGTTTGTGCTCAAATCAGAATAAAGGTCAGATTGCTGGGCTTTGGAGTATTTCAGGCCTATTGTTAGTGTGTAGTAACTATTTTCAGTATGCTTAATGTTGCAAGTGAGATACTTGCCATACTTATAAAAGCTGTGGTGTTTTGGAGACTGTTAGGAGTAGAGTCTTATTCTCTTCTGAGTGAAAATAAAAAAGGTAGAAGTTGCAGTCTTGAGATATTTGCAATCAGATTTTTTTCATGAGGGGACTTTATTTTGTGAGTATTTGAATGATTACAATTTTTGCTTGCCTTAAATGAGTACTTGATAACGTTAGAGTCTTCACAAAGCAGCTGGAGCGGGAAAAGGATGCATCTTGGGAAACAAGATGGAAGGAATTACAGGTGCCTTATTGATTTGTCCAATTGTAGCTGAAGACAGGGGTCAAGACCATTGTAACTTTCCTGTTTCCTGGGCCAACTCTTAGCACTCCCCTGTAAAAATACTTTCCACAACAAAGTGGTAGAACACAAGCAAAACGAGGTGCGAAGTCTTGTATAATTTACCTGTATTTACAGGCTTTTACCTGATGTGTCCTTTTTTATCCTTGAGTGAAAGAAATGAGGAATTCCTTAACAAATGTAATCATTGTAATGTTGAAAAGTAGTAATGAATCCCTCCTGCCCGCCTCTTCACAGAATAATAATCGGGTGCACTGATAGCATGAGTGGTGCTTTATCCCATCTCCCTTGCCAGTGTGGCCCTTTGAAGGGGACAGGGATGGGTTTTCCACCCAAGATGTCTTTCCAGAAAAGGCATACAGCAGGACGTCAGGGGACTGCTTTTGGAAAACTGCTGCTTGCGGCTGCTTCTAAAGCATGGCAGCTCTGAAACTGCTCCTTGCTGCTGCTGGTAGGAAGCGGTAGGTATCTGTTTCTTGTCTGGCTGCAGTCAGTGGGTGATGGTTATGGTTTGGGGTTTTTGTTTTGGTTTGCTGCTTTTCATAGAGTGTTCTGGTTGGTAGGTTGCTTTTTTTTAAACTTCAGCTTTTTTCTTATGGAGTGGCTGTCCTCTGAGTATTTCTGCTGTTTGCTTCTGATTCCACTCATCTCTTCTAAGAGCGTTATTTGGTATGTCTTGGCTACTTTTTGAAAAAGATTTTAATGTTTATCATGTTTATTGCTGATATCTTCATCTTCAAATGTAGGCAAATACAACAGTTTTGTGGCTGTAGAGTTTCAGAAACTATCTCTAATATTTATTAACTTAATTTCCCAAATTTATCTTTTTCAGTCAGAAGAGGTAGGAACTTTATAAAATTAGGCTCCTAACCACTAAAACAGTGATTATAGGTTATTGAAGTGTTCTGTTGTATTTATGATTGTTTGCAAAGAAGTCTTGTATTCTTACACATGTTCATAGAGCCTTCACCAAAAACACTAGATTGTGTTCCCCTGTGATAATTGGGGAGGAGAGAGAAGAGGAATGTTTTTTCTGAAAGCTTTTTTTTTTTTGTTACTATAAGTTGGCTTGATATTGGAAACAATATTTTCAACAGTGGGCAGCCTTTCCCTGAAATGTTCCAATATAAATAACTGTCTCTTCACACGGAAGTGCTGCTTTTTGTTGTTCTAATACTACGGTTGTTATGAGTGTATCTTCTGTGAGAAAGTCTTGATTGTATGTGCTATCACAGGGAGTGGGAAGCTGACAGTTCTGCAGCTGGCTTCTCCCACCTCACTCCCACAGTGGGGCGGGCGCTCTGTCCTCTTTGCTTCCTTTTTTTTTTAAATGTATATACTGACATCAGTGAAATCAGCTAATCTTTTCTGTTCTTGAGCAACATTTAAAAACGGACCTGTGGCATGTAATGACTATAACTGCATTGTATACAAATTACAACAAATGTTAGAACTCTCAAGTTACTTTAAAAACAGTTTTTTATCTTCTGGGAAGTTGAGAACAAAATACCAGGTAGTGCCCCCTACTCAGGTACTTATTAAAAAAAGAACTGTTGTGGCAGTTTTCGTCTGGGGAAAAGGGGGAAGATAAGTTGGGGGGGGCATGTGATGGTGAATTGACCTAGATAAGCTGCGATGAAAAAATTTTGGAGGCTTTGGAGCAATTAGAGAATGGGAGGGAGCAGAGCTGGCCTGTTTAGTATGCAAACTGAACTGAAATACTGATGAAACTGAGGTGGAAGGGTTGCTTGTGTGGTACATAAACCAAAGATGACTGAAGATACTGTTTGTTGTATATTCTTTTACATCTTTTCTTTGGAGAAAGCTCTGAAGGTTTGTTTTGTCTGAATTGTTTTCTTCTAAGTACTTTGGGATAGCGATGGTCTTTTTCTGTGTCCTTATAAAGCTTTTATACCTTATATGTATTGGATGATAGTGACACATGTTGCGATGAGAAGTGGTAGACTTGCTGATTAGCTGCTTTAGCACAGATTCTCAACAGACCTTTCCTTTTGTTAGTGTTTTGAAGTAAGGTAGGTACATCCCTAGTATTCGGTGCCACGTTCCTGTAAATGACAAGCCCCTGTTCTCAGACTTGCTAAGTGCTGAGACTTGCTGGCTAAATTCACTGTGGTTCTCACTGGTATACATGGTGCAGAAAGTGCTGGTGGATGAGAGAGGTCCAGTTTCTTTCCTGGCTGAAGAGGAACAGCCTATGCAGAAAAAAATTCTTCCCCAGGTATACCTTTCTACTGCAATTCTAAAATTGCTGTTGCTTTTCACGATTTTACCAGCAGTAATGTGCATTAACAGGCATAACGTATTTCTGCACAAGGGAGAGAACCAAAAATAGATATGGTACTTGGGGGAAACCATTCAGGTTCCTATACAACTGAAGAGTCACACTATTGCTAAAAATACTGTGATAATTCACTTTTAGAAATGTCTTTTAGACACTAAAAACAACTTGGGAATTTGCATTCCATTTTTTAGTCCAGTAAAGTTCTAGCCAAGGTGAGCAGAGATGATGATGTGCAAGAGGTAGTCTAGCAAGGATTTATGTCAA
Organism: Rissa tridactyla; assembly: GCF_028500815.1. Taxonomy (NCBI): domain Eukaryota; kingdom Metazoa; phylum Chordata; class Aves; order Charadriiformes; family Laridae; genus Rissa; species Rissa tridactyla. Next base: position 37,451,712 of record NC_071473.1, read on the forward strand.
AAACAAACAAAAAATTGTGATGTTATGGTGGGAGGGTTTTTTTTAATCATTGCAGGAGTTTTGTGTGCACAGTTTGTGTGTTCCTTTGCCTGTCTATCCAGAGAGATCTTTTATAAGCGCTTATATAGACACAATTAAAATCTTCTTTATTGTTTTCCAATGTAAGACTATTGTGTTATGGAACAAGATACAAAATTCTAAATTAAGGCTACATTTAGGGTAATTAATTGACATTTCGTAAAATTGTGAACACATACAGGTTCTGTAGTCTCTTTAGAAGTCCGGCAATGCTCATTAGGGAATTAAAGAGATAGGGTTTTACTTTTGCATAAAAGGTACTGCAGAACATTTCTTCACGTCATTTGGAGCGTTAGCGGTGAGTTGAGTTTTTTGTCTGTTAAGCCATTTAGAGAAAAGTCAGTTTGTTTGTCGTGTGCGAGGTGTTAATTTTGATGTTTAGGATGTTGGGAGCTGTTTTAAATGAAGTTCTATTTAATGTATTTCAAATAACTTGGTTTAGGCCCATCTAGTAAGCTGGTCCTGAAGCATGCTGATGCATACTGTTTTCAAAGGATGTAAACATAAAGGAGGGAGGATTAATTAGTGATCCTTTGTGTTGTGGTTTCCATGATCTTCTTAAAACAAAGTCTTCTTCCAACTTAGTAATATTAATACTAGGCTCCAGGGTGATTTTGTTGAAAGTAATCTCTCTGTGACTTCGCCTTCATTCTGCCAAACAGTTTTACTTCAACTTTTCTTTCCTTTTTTTAAGTCATCTTATGGAATGCCATTTTCAGCAGGAGAAAGTGCAGTGGTTTTTACATTCTTGAGGTTGTCCCATTTTCTTCATGTTTTCTGTCACTGTAGATTCATTAGCATTTCTTCCTGACCTTAAAGGAGATTTTAGCATTTAGAAAAGAAAATCAAAGCTGTATGATTTTAATCAACAGCTTATTTGAAGGAATAAAAAAGTATTACTGTTACCTTTTGTTACCAGTACTTTTCTATTCACAATTTGTTTTTAATAGGACAACCCTATTAGTTTAAAAAGCCCCAAACAAACAAACAAAAAAAACCTAAAGCAACAAAAAACCCACCCCAAAACCCCCTCGCCTTTTCTTTAGTCTTGCCTTCAGTACAAATCTGACTGTTTTATGACTACCTATACCTCATAAAAAATTAAAAGACACAAATAGCACATTGTTTTCCTCTAAATGTTGCAAATTCCCAGCAATTTTCTGATAGGCTTAAATATAGACAATGAATAGCTTTGGTTAGGTATTTTGAAGTCTAATTTTGGAGAAGTTGACCTGTTCTGTGCTCTAACTTCATTTGTTTTCTGTTTTACGGGTTCTCTGAGTTAGTCTTTAGTTTTGTGAATGGGGGGATAAAAATGGGTTATTTCTTAAATTAAATTTGTAGTAATACCTTACGTATCTTTGTACTTTTAACAGACTTCTGGGGAATAGTTCATGGGTCTTATTTTCTCTGAAGCTGTTTAAAGTTGATTAGGAATTGGGTAAGTTCTGAGCATTTTTGTCAGAATTACTCTAATTGCTTCTATACATTGTCCATGAACTTAAGGAAAAGTTCCTCTCTCTCCTTTAATCCATTTAAACCAGAAGATTTCACACTCATAGGTATTTTCTAAGCATTTAGTGTTGATCATATTTTTTTCAGTGTTCCGGCTAAAAACGAACATGAAATACTGGGACTAACCTTGAAAATCTAACTTCTATGCTTACAAAATTCCCAAGAATGAGCTAAGATAGTAGCTCCGGGGCCAGTCAGTGGGTAAATAGTCAAGGCTATTTATGGGCCTAAAAGTAAGCACAAAACCTCTGTTGACATAGGTGACTAAGTTTTTGGGACATATTAGTCAATCTCTGTGTGAATGTATGAAGCCTTTGCAGGAGGTATTCCGGTGGTCATTTTGTTTTGACTGTGGGTGTCCAAGACAATGGCAAAGTTTCCTTTGTCTTAGATGCTTTTTTTTTTTTAAAAAAAATCTTTCAGTTGTTTTAAGAAGCTCTGTTATTAGTGCAAATAACATAAGCTGTTTCCTTGCTAGAAGAAAATATTTCTCTCTCAGGGTTACCTGCTTTTTAAGGTGCAAGGGAGGCATGGGAAACATGTTTCTTTGCCTCAGTTAAAAAGCTGTCATTTGTGTCTGTATTCTGAAACAGAGTCGTGTGAATGGCTTGTGCCAGCTGTGTGTTTATTCATTTTACACTTTTGATTTTGTACAACCCTAGCCCATGCAAATCCAGTTCTTTTGCACTATCCCCGTAATCCAATGTAAAGCATACAAAACAGGCTTAGAGTGTATGTCTTGTCTCTTCTGTTTCTTGGGCTACTCTTGAAAATTTGGTTGGGAAATCTGTTTTGGTCAGGAAAACTGACAAAGCAAGTCTCTATTTATTTTTTTTAGCTCCAACCATATTAGGTGCCTAAGGACAGCTAGTTGGCTGGATATGCACAGGTGAGGATAGCCAACATGGTGTGCTTTTTGCAGTTGTCTCTTCTGAAAATCTTACAACTTCTTTGGGGGCGTGCCAGAAGGATGCTTCCCTGTAGCCAGAACACGTGCTGTAATTCATCATATTACAATATCAATTATATATCATATATCAATTACACTGCTGTAATTCATCATATGATGGACACGTCAGCACTTCTATCATGAGATCAGTGTTCTATATGAATGGCACTGTATGCCACATGACCAAATGGTGGCAATGAAATGGCCCAGCGCATGTGATGTAATGGGGTTTCTGTTTTGTGGTGTGGCAGGTATGTTGTGACCCTTAAATATATTTGGTAGAATCTGTATGCCCTGCCTCAGTTTATTGGTTGTGTATCATTACATCCAGCTCATGGAAACTAGGCCAGAAGATATGTATTTGCAGGTGTGACAAGGCAGTAAAAACCAGTATACTTTACTATGTGTATGCAAATGAATGGAGGTAAGTCTGTACATGAAACGCTGCATGCTTACACCTGAAATCCCAGGTATCTTATTACTAAAGAAATAACAAGTCTGAAGGACTGACTTTGTTTGTTGGCTGTCATGTGTTTGGAAGAATTAATTCAAATAGTAAAAGAAGCAAAGATACAAGCCCGATTGTTGGCTAAGCAAAAGGAAGTGAATGGTGGAACAAAGTACACGAGCATTTAAAGGGTTCGACTTTGAAGAGAGAAGGGTTAATGACGCAATCTGATATGGAGACTCCGTAGAAGTTTATTAAACAGTGTAGAAAGTAGACCTCAAGGTGCCGCATAACTTAGGTAGAGAGACCTTGGGGAAGATTTTGAGAATATCTGCTTCATAGCAAAATGCTTTTCATAGAATAATTTTTGAGACAAGCTTAGTAACTTTACAAAACACTTGGAAATCATACTCTAGGCAACAGTCCCATATGGTGATGAATTTAGAATGATAGTAATAAAACCTGTGGATACTTCTTGATTGAACACAGGGACCATGAATAAGAGCTTGCTAAAGAGACATGGATTTCGTGGTGCTGCTGATGTGTGGCTGGTATGATGGAGTGTTCAAAATGGTAACTAGTGGTCTCAAACTACCTTTCAAAGGGGTGTGTGTGTGTGTGTGCACATTTGCCTCAGTTTGCTTGCCAGGTGTGGTATTATAACCTGGGCTGTAAGATGCGGGCTGTTCCTTTTTAAAAAAAAAAAGACTTCATGCAGCTATCTAGCATAATGATGTAAAAATAAAACACAATTGGATTAATTATGTCGCATTGCTACAGCTTATCTAAAGTAGGAGATATTTTTTTCCTGTTTAAGAAGATGATGGACAGTGTTGGAAGCTTAAACTGCCACCAGACCAGGAGTGAACACTGGGTAGCTCAGTGAGGAATGGATTTTTACTTATTTTAAAAACTGTTTTCAATAGCTATTAAGGAGATAGTGTTGACAACATATTCTAACTTTACTCCTTCACCAAAACCAATCCTCTGTCATCAAAAAGCAGGCTCTTGCAAAATGAAGGAAAGGCTTTGCATTACTGCCTATGTATATGTGGCTCCCCAAAGTGATCTTTCATAGATTATAAGTAATAGCATGTATATGAACCCAATTAGAAAGCTTCACTTTTCACAATTGTAGCCTCACTTCAAATCTGATAAGCAGTAATTTAATCCTATTGTATAAAATACATGTACATTTTATTTGGACAAAACTATTGCAGGAAGAATGCCAGTACTATAATTTATATTTTTAGGTGATTATTTCATATGCTTATTGTCTTCATACTGGAGCATTCATTGTGACAGCTTAGTCCTCTGATAAACAAGCAGGCTCTTTGGGCGTTATCAGTGGAGTTTAAAGATGCTGATACTCCAGAGTGTCTACTCTGTCCTCTGCTGGAGGTTACCGTCATAGGGATATCGGAATAAAATGTCTCAGCCGCAACAATTCAGAGTTTGGCATAAACCTACCTTCATTTTAAGTTTAAGCCCTTACATATGAGATACTTATTACTAGTTTATAAGCAGAGGTTTACATATACTTACTGAAATCTGAGTGTGGATTAAATCTCTAGGAAATGTTTGTTGGGTTTTACATTTTCACATGCATAGAAAATACACTTCCGCTGAGGCTATGAGCCAGGAGATTCCCTTTCCTGCCACGGTCTACGGGAAGTGTCAGAAACGCTGTCTAGACAGACAACAGCAGGCATTAGAGCTCGTGATCCCAGCATAGCTACCCGTTCAGCTGGAACAAACTTGTGAGGAACTGATTTTGGACTTAGGATCCTGTTTTGTAGGGGGTACTTATGCACTAATACCAGTTCACTATTTCCTCCTGTGGCTGTTCCGAATGGTTACGTGTGTCACTCTTGTTGGTGCCCTCCCACCGTTGCTTTCTTTCAAACTGTCATGATACAAGAAAGGGAGATTTTTTGTTTAAGAAAGAAGTGAAAATAGTGGTGTTTATCACTAATTTTGAGCTGTAGGTTTTTAGGTTCAGCCTTTTTAAAAGACTGCATTGCAGTCTTAAGAAAGCCAAGAAAGTGCTTCAGGTGTTGTCATTTTTAAGACTGCAAAAATGTAGAGGAGGAGCTGGAAATGAATGTCTAGTTTAGTCTTAAAAGGGTTTCCTAAATACAGAAAATTCAGAGAGCTGTCAGTCTACTAAGAAATTGCTTTTGACTACAGCGCATGCCTGGATTTTTGTAGTCTGTGATGTGGGAAGGGGTTCCCCGTGGCTGCTGTCAGTGTAATGACCAAGGCTGTAAGCCTGCTACCTGGTAGTCTTGTCTTGGGCTGTGTTCTTACAGATGGCAGGTTAAAATAATGAATCCCATCATTGTTCTTCTCTTCCAGTGTCCTGCAAACTGTTTAGCCTCCTAAATGTAGGGGTTCTTTAAAAAAAGTGGCCTGCCATACTGTGATATTTTCATTAGTGTAAACTGAAACTGTGTGGAGTCCAGCATTAGAGAATACTATTAGGTGAGTACATTAGACTGAAGACGACAGCCTAGAGGGAGGTATCTGAAGTATGTAGCCAGAGAGAAAACTGCTGAGCAGTTTGCCGCCTTTGGGTTTAAACAGAGATTGCAGTAAGGACTGTTGGCTTTGGAACAGTGTTAAAGCTGAAAAGAAAATGGCTACCAGAAATCATTGTTGCTACAGTAACAACATGGCTTGACTATTAATGTGCTGCTTTAACTACGATTGGAAATGTTGTGCGAGATACTGCTTTTAGGTAAAAGTGCCCTTAACGGGAACAGAGATTTAAATCCATTTAGATATTAATGGCTATCATCAGGCTTCTTGTTTTAGAATAGTAATCTGTTTATTGGAAAAACTAATTTCTAGTTGATATTTTTAAAAACCTGATTAATGCATTTTCTACCCCAAAAAATTGCTTAATAGTTTTACATTGTATTAATATTGTATTAATAAACATAATGGCCTTATAAAATGACTTGCACAAAAACAACCAGTACAGAGTATTAATCTCTTTCAGTAATCATTTTTTTAAAAAGCCCTGGTAATATTTCACGAAGTATGTGGTATCTGGTAACATAATTCTGGCTTTCAGAAATTAAGCCCCTAATGATTTTTTTTCATGTGGCAAAGCTTTTGTTTAAGATTTTTTTGTATTTTGAGTTCAAAATAAAAAAATACAGCCAACCTAAATCATGTTTGAAGATCTATAAATAAGGATCAGATTTTAGAGTGGAATCTACTCAGGGGTTTTATTTCATAAGGACGTAAGTGTATGTATTGTGGAGTAAACTTTTTGCAGGTTTTTTTATTAACAGGGAAGAGTGCAGTTATGTTGAAGAATTTCAGAAGTGTGTAATGAAGTACGTCAGGAAAGGGATATCTGAAGTGTAGTGAGTGTGAGGAGATTAATTGATGCATTTTCTTCAGTGTCAGGATTCCACAGGTGGCAGACTTGATGGCAGGTATGGACTGATAGTCAACCGTGTCTGCTCTTCATCAAAGGCCTGTGTATGTGAGTTGTCCTGTATTACCTATAGCAGATCCCATTTTTCTATAGTTCTTTTGGTTTTGGGGGGATTTTAGTGAAGTTCTCTGTCAGACTTGCCGATTGAAAAGGCGCTGTATTAATTCAGTGGAGGTGGAGCTGATAAACTATTCTCTATTCAGGGAATTTAAGAAAGATTATTCAGTGGTCATTGGTAAAAATTAAGAAGGCCTTTACTTAAAGTATGCATCTGAAATATACAGTTGCCTACGACTTGAAATGCAAATATCTATACTTAAACCAGGGTATTTCTCAAGTAGCACGTGTTTTATTCACTTTGTACATATGTATTATTTTTATTGTACAGTTTTATTTCACACAAATTTGGTGGCCTTCTACGATGGCATTACAGTGTTGGTGAATAAGGGAAGAGCAACTGACATCATCTACCTGGACTAGTGCAAAGCATTTGACACTGTCCCACACGACATCCTTGTCTCTAAAGTGAAGAGACATGGATTTGATGGATAGATCACTTGGTGGATAAGGAATTGGCTGGATGGCTGCACTCAAAGAGTTGTGGTCAATGGCTTGATGTCCAAGTGGCAACCAGTGATGAGTGGTGTTGCTCAGGGGTCCGTGCTGGGACTGTTTAACATCTTCATTGGCGACATGGAAAATGGGATTGAGTGTACCCTCGGCAAGTTTGCTGACAACCCCAAGCTGTGTGGCGCGGTCGACATGCTGGAGGGGAAGGGTTGCCATCCAGAGGGACCTGGATGAGCTAGAGAGGTGGGCCCATGCAAACCTCATGAAATTCAGCAAGGTCAAGTGCAAGGCCCTGCACGTGGGTTGAGGCAATCCCAAGTGCAAATACAGGCTGGGTGGTGAATGGATTGAAAGCAGCCCTGAGGAGAAGGAATTGGGGGTGTTTGTCGATGAGAAGCCCAACATGAGGCAGCAATGTGCGCTCGCAGCCCAGAAAGCCAACTGCATCCTGGCCTGCATCAAAAGAAGTGTGGCCAGCAGGTCGAGGGAGGTCATTCTCCCCCTCTGCTCTGCTCTCATGAGATCTCACCTGGAGTGCTGTGTCCAGCTGTGGGGCCCCTAACATAAGAAGGACATGGGCCTGTTGGAGCAAGTCCAGAGGAGGGCCAAGATGATCAGAGGACTGGAGCACCTCTCCTGGAGACAGGCTGAAAGAGTTTAGGGTTGTTCAGCCTGGGGAAGAAAATGTTCTGGGGAGACCTTATAGCAGCCTTCCAGTACCTAAGGGGGGCCTACAGGAAAAATGGGAGGGTCTCTTTGTCAGGGAGTGGAGTGATAGGACATGGGGTAACAGTTTTAAACTGAAAGAGGGTAGGTTTAGATTAGATATTAGGAAGAAATTCTTTACTGTGAGGGTGGTGAGACACTGGAACAGGTTGCCCGGAGAAGCTGTGGATGCCCCATCCCTGGAAATGTTCAAGGCCAGGCTGGATGGGGCTTTGAGCAACCTGGTCTAGTGGGAGGTGTCCCTGCCCATGGCAGGGGGCTTGGAACCAGATGATCTTTAAGGTCCCTTCCAAGTCTAACCATTCTATGATTCTTTCAGTATCCTGTATGAAACAGTCATCTGATGGATTTCAGTGGAATCCTGCCTCATTTACAGGCATACGTGCCAAATACATAAAATGCAACTTTCAAGTTGTAGAAACTGTAAAGTCAGTCACTTGGATGATAGAACGCTGCTGCTTGGTGGTACACAAAAGAGGATGCACTAATTTGATGCATGCAATTTTAACTTCTTTTATTCTTATGCTTGGCTTTGCCTTCTTCACTTTCTTGTTAAAGTTCTGTGGGTTTTGTAGAAAGGAGAGGATCACACTACAAATGTCTAACACCACTGTACAGTTTGGTATTTTAAAAACGAACCTTGAAATGTAACAGTCTATTTTCTTAAAATGAGCACCTGGAAGGTGTTGCCTCAGATACTTCTATTTTTTTTAATTTGTTAAAGACACAAAATGTGTTGTTTTTTTTTTTTTTAATAGGACTGTTGATTCCTTAGAAGAGCACTTCAGCGAAGAAGCTTTCTGTTTTTGATTCCCATTTACTTAGTTTTAGCTGAGAAACTGGGTGTGCAAAGTTGGACTAGAAATTTGTAAAGACCTGCAAGCAATTTCTATGTGGGAGGCAAGATCTCATGTAACTGTCTGTTTTCTGAAGTGCATTCATGCAGTGCTTACAGTCAGAGGTTATGTCACTGTATTTTGGGGAGCTATGTGTAAAGCTTATGTGATGATACAGTGAAGGAATACATAGTAATTCAGACTGGAGGAGTGATTCCATAGCTGAAGGGTAGTGGCAGTTCCTGCACAGGTAATGTATTGATGAGATTTTGCTGGCAGCATAATGAAAGGAGAAGTGTTCAGTGTCAAGGATGATGCCAAGGTTATGCACAGTGCCATTAGTAGTTTGGAGCAGAATGGAGAGATGATGTCATTCTGTGCTTTAAGCTTTTCCTATTTGAGAGAAGCTGTTATATATGAGATCTATAAATGCAGCAAATTAAGAGCTAGTTCATGTGGCTAAGATAAATAGGCTGAAGGATGACTGAAGGTGTACATGTGTTTATTATGCAAGTGGTATGTTGATCTGTAGCTTTAACTGGTAGAGGAATGATAAAGGAAAGTGGTGAATTATTTCTCTGCAGCTTATTGCTCATGGTGATTCTCATTGCGAATAATGGCATTCAATTTAGTTGGCTATTTATGGACTGTAAACTTACTAAATATCAATGATATTTAGAATGTTACAACTAATCTCAGCTGAGGGGGAAACTGCATTGATAAGTAACCTTCAGAAACAATATATTAATATTTTTCTCTTAAGGCCTTGACGTTCTAAATATTTTCAGAACTCCATCTTTAAACTGATGCTTCAGTTTAGTGCATTTATGATGCTTTCATTTTTATGTGGACCTTTACATATTTGCTTACTGGATAATGTATGCTCAAAGCAAACAGCTCTTAAGTTATGTTGTCTTCCCCTTGCTGCTTTGTAGACATCTTTCCGTCTTTGTTGTTTGCCTGCTGCGTAGATCTTTAAATGCTTACTTCTTTATCTGTTTGGTGATGGAGAGAAAAGTAACCTTTCTGACCAATATGTGTTTTGTTAGTCCAAACCCCAGTTTACCTAGAATATTTTTCCCTCTGATAGCTTTTCCATTTTTTTTTCAATTTACATAATAGAGATTTTTGAAATAATAATTAAATTTGTTGTTTGACTTGATGGTAAAAACACAAGTTCTTTTTTTCCATTCAAGCTACTCTCTTGACTGCTTTTTTCCCCTACTGTGATACTCTATTAATGTTGCATTTGTCTACTTGTAATCTTGTTTGGACTGAAATAGCTTCACAGTCTTGAGGTATGATCAGTTGTGTTTGTTTCCTATGCTGACACACTTCTCCTTGAAGTGCTTCACCATCCCATATGGGGTGTTGTCAAAAAGCAAAACTTTCTCTAAGTAGAAAAAAGAGAGATTTCAACACTTCCACGTGAAAGCCCTACCACAGCTTTGGGAACTGTGCATGTGGCTTTTACTCTGATGAATAGACAAAGGAAGAACTGTAGCTTCTTTGAACTATTTTTCAGACAACTCTCAAAATCTAGCAGGAGATTCAAAATGCAGGAGGCAGTCTTTTCTCTTGCAGTCCCTTGCTTGCTCACTCTTGTTCAGTTACTGCAGATTCTTTGAAGTCAGAAGCATTTCCAGTAAAAGGACTTAAATTTTGTCTCTTCATGTTGTGAAGTGTTAAGTTTTTGCTTAATTTGACTTCTGGATAATTCAGGCTTCAGTAGGGAACTGGCACTTAAATATCGCTTTGCATTAACTGTTACAAGAAGAGTGATTGTTATTTTTCCTTTGTAAATTTATTTTTGGTGAATTTGATTGTAACATTTCTAATTTCGGTTGATTAAGGTTGGAATAGCATAGATTGAGAGAATTTTACAAATTCTCAAAGGGAATTAAATCTGTGATTTTAGAAAACCTCATGTTTAAATTCGAGTAAATTTAAATTGATCTACACTGAATCTTAGTTCTAGGTATTTGTGGGTACTCAATGTAGATTAAGTTATTTTTATACTTTTTAATAGAAATCGACGAGCATCAAAACTCCTTGTGCAGACAGAAAACAGGAAACTACATTTTGTACAGACAAGGTCATTGTTGAAAAGGTTGGGAAAGTGGCAGTATAGGCTTACATTTAAAGAGTTTTTCAGCTGTATTAACTGATTTAGGAGACTATTGTCAGCTACTTTTTTGCGTTTTTAGTCCTCTTCTGAGATTATTTTATCCTTGGTAGTTGTGTGTACAGTTTTAGCTGTAACTTCTTCTGGGCTTCTTGTAATAGCCTTTTTGTAGAGTAATCTCTGCTTTCCACTGTCTGTTTTTTCCTGTATTGATTCTTAGGGTTATTAGATTTCTGTAAGATTGCGGACACTTTCCAGAGCTGCATCAGATATTTGAAGGAAATTTCTTGCCTTCCCCCCCTTCTCTCCCTGGCTTTCAAATTTAGCAGATTTTAATGCTGTGACGGCAGTATCCTAATAGATGTAAATGGTCAATCAACTAATCACATTTTGTAAGTCCCAGAAAGTGCTTGAAGTCAAGACTAGAGTTTCAAACGTTTTGCTGTGGTTTTACGTTAAACTGGTGAAATGGACTGTTTAGCCACAGCTTATACCAACAAAAGTCATTCCTGTAGAGTAGTTTATTCTAGCCTTTATTTATTCTTCCTTCCTTCCCCACAAGCGTAATCAGCTATGGGGGGAAAAAGATAGTTTTATATTACATTATAAGTCTATTTAAAAATACAAACATCAACAAAAAACCCCCAAACAAACAAACAAAAAAACCACAAAAAAACTTCTCTATGAATTACACTCCTGACTGCAACTGCTTCAAGAGAAGGTGGTGGTTAAAGATGGTTAAGTGTCTTTTCCGAGATAGATGTAGAAATGTCAGTTATCGCAGATCTGTTAGGTAACAAGGGCTAAGCAGTAGATAATTAGATCAGAACTCGTGTCAGGGTTACTGCAAATTTTATTCACTCACTATCCACTTTTGCATTCTAGTGTTTCTCAAACGTTTTCCCCAAAGAGGAGCATGTTATAGGAGATACTTTATTATAGCAAACAGGGCCCTAATAATGTAAACAGAAAGTGAATAAAAGTAAATTTAGTCTTGACATAAGATCTAGCTCTGATGACAAGAGGAGTAATTAGGCAAGTTTTGTGTAGTAACTTACATTTGACCTCAGATCAATTGTTTTTATAAACCTTGTCTTGTGAATGGTTATAAGCTTGATGCAAGAGTAATAGATAAAATCTTTTGTGCTATCTTTATAGATGTGAAAGTAGTTCTTTTAGTTGTTCTGATAACAGTCTGAACCTGACTTCTGAAGTAGCAACCGTAACTGTTGTTCGCCTGGGAACGCAGGATTATGGAAGCTTTCGTAGCTGTTCTCTAGCTAAGCCAGTAAGATTAAAAATTTTAACTAGTCTAGTGTGATTATCTGTAACAATTATTTTACACCCGGTGTTTACAGCCTCAAAAATTATTCCTCAAGCAAATGCTTTTTGAGAATCTCTTTGTGTCTGTAGCTCAGATATACCTGTGGGTTGTACTTCTGTCTCTGAGCAAGACCCGCAGATGTGACTTTGTCATTGTGTACAGGCTGGAGAACTTCTTGTGCCTACTTTGGCCTTTTTCGTGTGTTGCATGAATAGAAGTATCATTGGTATGCTGCTTCAGTTTTGTCACTGGGCAAGGTGATCATTGCGAGCACTGAACCGGCCTTGGTTCACATTTACTGATTAGGGAGAAATGCTTATGCCTTTAAGCGCTTTCAGTCCATTGCTGGGGGTACCTCTGAGATATCGCCCGTCTCCACCGTTGCAGTTTTCTTCCACTTCCTGTTTCCTGCCCTTATCAGAACAGGCAGCTGCTTATTGGTGATCAGAAGCCGAACCATTTTACAGCAGTCCTTCTACCTGCTGTGGGCCCCTTTTCACCACTGGAATGGCAAGGCCTCAGGGTGAATGCTCTGTAACTACATTTCTTACCTGCTTCTGAGTCCCTTTTGATGCTGTCTTTATTACCTGGTGAGGGAGAGCGAGGCTTTCATTCTCACTTCCTTTCCTGATAATGAGAATTAAGACAGGAAAATCGGAGCCAAAGCATTTGTGATTTTGAAATCTTTGCCTTTCCCTAAGGAGTCTTGGAGAACTATTTCTCTTGGATCTGCTGGTAAAGAATTTCAGGTCCTCAGTTATTCCAAATGTCAACACCCTTGAAATGAGGTGTTAGAGTTTGATTGTTTGTGCTGGAGTGAGAGGAATCTTCCTTGACAGCAGAAAGACCTTTGAGAGGTGAGTGTTGGTTAAGTGCTGTACGTTTACTCGTTTTAAACAGTGAAAGTCTTAATACTATCAGTAGTTGAGCCTAAAATGCGGATTGATTGCCTTCATCAAGATGTTTGCTGCACATTCTGTCTTCCATTGGGTGGAGCTTTGAATGCCACTGTGTTTGAAATCCCAAAAAGGGGAGTTAATTCTGCAGGGCCCTTTGAAGTTTGTAACACAGGGCTGCCGTGGCCAGCCCCTTGGTCCAAGTGATCTGTGAGCTGCCTGTGAACCAAAGAGTACTTACATTCAAGAGTACTTGCATTTAAGTTTCCTCCCAAGAGCACATTCAGTGAGTAGAAGAGCACATGCCCTCCAGATAGGCAGCGTAGGGTAGGACTTCCCATGTTATGTCAACAGAGTAAATGGCTTGGTCTGAAGTCATGTGTGTCCATGCCAAAGCGGTTGCAGTGAGTAAGGGGTTGTGTGACAGTCTGCGGTACTGCCGCACTGGTCTACGGTTGTCTGGGCTTTGCGCCGAAATCCTTTGATGCAAGGAGTCTGTCTGCACTTGAATCACAAACCATGAAATCTACGTTGAGAACAGTTATTGCTAATGTTTAGCTAATTGCAATGTTCAGGAGATGTGAGAATTGCTACGGTGGTGTTGTGAGATCATTTTGCATGGGGGCACAGTCATTGATGTAGTTCTTACTTGTAGCGAGAGAAGTGTTAGTCTGGGGTTGACTCTGCCCAGCTGATGTGCAGAGGTTCACTGAGGTGTCTGGTTTAGTGCTGATCTTAGTGTTTATTAATGTAAAGCCTACATAGACCTTCTTTCCCATTTTTTTTGAAGGTATTTTGGCTCTTCAAACATGCAGGGTGTATTTTGTGGTGTTTTTAACTGTACATTTACATTTACCTTCTGTAACATACAGTTGGGCTCCACTGCTGTTTGAAAATAACACTTTTGCTTCTCTAGGTGCGTGAATATTACTGTAAAACCTGACTAAAGAATTTTGAGTCTCTTCCAAATGTTATATCGTCTAGTATCTCCAACTAGGAAGTGAAAAATTTCCTTGTATAGTTAGTTCTGTTAAAGATCCATGAGCAAAACTGAAATTAGAGCATTTAATCTGACATTATTCAGCCTTCATAAAGGCAAGGTAAGTTATGATTTTAAAGTGGACCAGCTAGCTTTAAAATAATAAACACAACTTTGTCCTAGGAAAGGCGAGGAATTAGTGAGGCTAAGATTTAAAACCCTCCAACACTTAATTTCAGATACATTGACTGGTTTTGATAAAACAATTTTTAAAAAGCTTTCGTTTGTAACCATTTCCTTTCTGTGCTTCATTCCCCATTCAGGGAACTTAAGATAGCTGGCTTTCAGGGCACTAACAGAAAATGCAGGTTTCCTTGCTGTGGAACTTTTTTCCCCCCTGTTCTGCGCACTTAGTTTAATGGCATATGTATATTTGGTATGATTTCTTGGTGGTTTTTGTTGGTTTGTTTTTTGGTTGTTTTTTTTTTTGTAATTAAAACACCAACATCTGTGTTACTTGAAAATTAAATACATATTTGACCACTGGAATTTTTATAATTCTATCCTGAGACAAAACTGATAGAATACATATGTAGCCATGTAGCCTTGCCTGTCTTGTCTAATAGTCTCGAACACAAGCAGAAAACAATGACAGCTTGTTTTATTTTGCAGGTTTGTTTTAATGTGGAAGTAGATCCCGCAGCTTAATGCAAATCAAACAAAGAAAGGTAAGTAGAAGTTTTGTGGGTTTTTGGTGTTTTGTTTTTTTTTTTCTCCAAATCCTTCGGATCTATTAATGTATACTGCTAAACACTCAGAAAAAGTGGTCAGTGAAAATTTTACTGAAACTTGTGTCTTGCTTACCGTAATTTATGGACATAGACTTCTATGATAGCAAAGTGGGAATAAAACACACACACCCCCTAATACTTTAAGATTATTATTATTATATTTATGCTTTTCTTGAATAAACTATTATAGTCAAAAAGGCTATCAAGGCATTCTGCTAGCTGTTGAGAGCCAAAATTATGAGTACTTCAAATCAATTTCATCCTCTGCATATCATCCACCTGGTTTCAAAGTACGGAAATTGTACTTTGCATTGTCAAAGCACCATGTTAAACTTGCACTTATTCTATTAATAAATAACCGTGTGGGAAATTTCACCACCTAACAGAATAGCGTTTCAAATTTTTAATAATCAAAATCTGTTAGGATCCCCCCCACACTCCTGCCCTTAGGAACCCTTTGGGGAGCTATTTGAAAGACAAAGTATATGAAGCTTAATGTTGGTACTCATGAGCTGTAGAACTTGTGTCCCTTTGCAATTGCAGCATGTCCATCTAGGAAAAATTTTCTGTAACTTTGGCATTTCTTTTCCTCCTCTCATCCCCCCCCCGCTGCAATTATTGTGAGAAAAAGGAATTTAAGCCCAGATTTTGTTTCTCTTCATGTTACTTGATATTCTATTGAATTCACTTGAAATTATGTGAAACATTTAATAAAAAGCAATTTGCTTTAGTCTGTTTCAGCTGGAGTCTTTCAAGAATATCTTTAGGTAAGACCCCACAGTTTGGTAAACTCTGCTGTGAGACAGGGCATGATGGACTGGTGTACATAGGCTTCTCTAACAAACAAAAGCGGGTTTCTTGGGTTTCCTGCTTGCTGTTTGACTAATATGCCATCTCAGAATACAGCTGCTTGTGGTGACTTGGTATTTTGAAGAGGTGAGAGGGAGATCCCGTTTGCTCAAATGAGCTTGTTCTTCATTTCTAATCTCCAATTAATATGTAGACTTAATGTAACTTTAAAAATGTAGTGCGTGCTTTTTAAAATAGACGTGACCTGTTTGTTTGTATCTTCTGCTCTGATGAGACTTTTTTTAGAGCTACTGCTGTCAACTTCAAAATACTGATTATAGCAGAACGTTTTGTGGGGAATTTCAGTAACTATTCTGTTCAGTGTTGTTCTTTTGTATAATGTATAACTGATTCAGTACTTCGATTGTAAATTTTTCTGAACTATGAACAATTAAAAGCATACAATACTATGAACAAATAAAAGTGTAGCCTGCATATACTTATGCGTAAAGGATGTTTCCTGCCTTAGCCTGACTTCACAGGTTTCTAGAATGTGCTGCTTTGAAACTAGGAATAAATATAATGCTGCGAAAGGAAATACTTCTCTTTATCTGAGGATAAAACAAGAAGTGCGGCTAGGGAGAGGACTTGAATTCACAGTAAGATTTAGATTGTTCCCTCTGTTTTCTAATGCTTTCAGTACTTAATGCTTACAGTTTATGTTCTTCTCTCCTTAATGTATGTGTTACCTCGTTACTGGTTTAAATGCAGAAAATTAGTTGAGAAGTCTAATATATAAATAACTGAATATGTTCTTTAAGCATGAATTCTTCTGAATGAAATGCCAAAGACCTCTTGCCTTAACAGTGGGTAGCTGTGTATAGTAGAAGAAAGCTGATCTCTGAGGAGAAAGCCTGTACTCTTGCATACATAACAAGAGGACAGAAAAATGTGTAAAAGAATACATGGAAACAGTGTAATGCAGTCTGATCAGTATTGTTACTGCTTGGAGGAGATCTTGAGGTTCTGACAGTTCTGTGAAAATGACAACTGGATAGTCAGTAAATCAACAAAAATATTATGCATTATCGGGGAACAAAGCAAAAATGAGATCTGGTTATATAAATTTGTGGTGTACCACAGATGCATTGCATTGCAATGAATGTTGCTTCTTGAGTACTAATCTAGCCCTGTGACTGAAAAATGACATGGCAAAGCTGAAGAAGGTTCAGAGAAGGGCAGCAAAGATGACTGAAAGACTTAATTTTAAATAACAACCTGCATTTCCCAACTGCCTCTGTTTTCTGTCTCCACTCATGAGTGTACTGGCTGCAGCATCTTGCAGGCTTCTAAACAATTAACTTAACTCGGACAACTCTGTGCAGACTTGTCCTTTTTTGTAAGCTTATGTCACTTAAAGCAACAGCAGAACATGTGATTTAATGATTTGCTGAAACATTTTTCTTGTACTCTTGACCAGAATGCATTTCCTAATGACTCTTGTTAGTGTGCTTTCCATGTGGGTTTTCTTTGAGTAAGGGATTTGGGGTTTTAGTTCTTTTAATTTCACATAATTCATTTTCCTGCAAACACTGAATGTACTTTATTGGGATAACTGTAGTCTTTGGGTTTAGATTTTCTGACTTGCGGACTGCATCTTCTGAGCTCCATAGGAGGGCCTATCTTGTTTTAAATAGGGGAAAAATTTAGGAAAAAATAACCTTGGTCTCAATGTGTTAACAGTATAATGGGTCACACTTCTGTGTAACAGGAAACGTTACAGAAGGTAGATGATTGTGCTGAATTTCCCTGTAACAGTGTGTAGAGTGAGGTCAGATTTTAAGCATTTGAGGTACCAGGCAAAATCAGACTTGTTTCCAGAAACTGTCTTGAACGTATTTAGTATTGCTTTACCTAAAAGTAGATGATGTAATAAGTGAATAATAGCACCACAGATGTTGAGGAAGGATAGGTTATATACAGAATTCTGCACAGGATAAATTTGCATGTGTGGGATTTGTGTTAATTTGGCTCAGACAGGAATCTCATATGATTTTCATCTTGTTTATATTATCCTGGTAACATGACGTCGAGTTTTCTGCCATTAAGTCACTGATGATGATGACTTTTTTTAAAAAAGAAAAACAGCAACCAACCAACCAAAAACTAATTATATGGGGAGTTACCTTATCTTTTGTCATCACTTGGAATTAAGAGTTTTGTCTGTTCGTCTGGTCATGTACAGTTATATAGCTTCAGGTCTTTTAAAAACTCTTTATTTCATATGTCCTTCAGTAAGGATGATAACTTTCTCCAAACTGACAGAGTTTTTTGTTCTTAGTCTAAAAAGGTAAAGGTGGGGTTTTGGCCTTACCTAGCTGGCACTGTTACTTACATTCATACTAGCTTTTTAACCCTTGATTACTGGAAGAATATAGAGGATTACAAGAGCTGGTTTGCTGGTAAGGATGAGTGAGTATCACTAATGTAATTCGTTGCGCTAAGGTTCTAAATTAAATGACTAAAAGCAGAGTGTTTATTCCAGGTAGTCTTTTTGTAATTGGGAAAGATAGCATGCTTTAGGAGTTAAGAAGTCTCTACATTAGCAGGAGAGACAATCTTAAAATTTGTGATACTATTAAAATATGTACAGCAAATTTATCAGCCAAAAAAGCAAAAAGCATGAGAAATTGCTAGATGTGTTTCAGGTCCCGCTGGGCAAAAAGAATTACAACTTTTATTTAATATAATAGGAAATAAGGTCTGAATTTTTCCAGAGTTGAAAGGTGTGTCACGTTCAAAGATCTGTCTCAATAAAATTGGGTTAAACTGTTTTTTAATGTTGTCTTTAAGAAAGTTGTACTGACAGTCCGTTATGGAGCATCGTGTTGTCATACATGTTTTCATCTGTGATCTGTAGGACTGACACTTCAGGACTAGTTCATGCAGGTAACTAACAATATCGTTTAATGAACTTGAGAAATATTCCTGCAAAAATAGTCAAATATACCTGACTTCTAAAAATACTTCCCATTCTGGTTGTGATCTTTATATACTAACAATTGTACATTGAATAGCTTATCCAGATAACAAGCTGGATGATTATACCTTAAGAGATCTTTCGCTTCAGTTACTGAATTCACCTTTCTCTGAAGTTTGGGATTATGGTGAAAGTAAGACTTCTGTGGCCGTGTAATTGTAATCACTGGGGATGTGTACAGAGTAATGGAAAACAGCTGATTATTAGAATCAGTTCATTGCTATAGTTGTATTGGAAGACAGGGTTCTTTACCCAACTGCTCACACAATGTGTCTGAACAAAAAGACCGAATTGTAGGAAAAACCTTTGCTTTAAATTGAAAGTCAGTTTTAGATTTGGATATGAAAATTCTGTAAGTTCTGCTTCGGTTAATTTTAAATGTCTTTGTGTTAGTACTCCATGGCTCACGTTTGGCGGCTGGGGGAATGTTTTCAGTTACGTGTGCTCTACGTGGGGAGTAATTAGATTTGCATACAGAATTTCACCACCACTTGGTGGCAGTACCTGGCTTCAAAAGCACTTGTTTCTGAGCAGATAAAGTGACTTTGATTCTGTAAAACTATAGGTTACGGGGGAGTAGATTTGTTTTAAAATTTCTAAAAGTTACTGATGTGTTTTAGAAATGAAAATGCTTTTTATTTAACCTACTGGAAGTATTTGCATTTGTATGTCTCTATGGAAAATCGAGCTATCATGTCTAATATGTAATTTAAGAGTGTTTCTTGTGTTAATAGTATTCTCAGAAGATGTATTTAATGTTCCCCAGTTGAATTATTTTAGCATTTACTTCTAGCATTTTACTTCAGTTGAGTAGCGTACTTCAAGTAATTTTAGAACATAAAACTTGCTTCGTGTTAGTGTTCTTCATAATGTTGTCTTTCGCAGTTAAATAGAGGACTGACAAACCTGTTTTTTTGCCTTCTGAAATGTTCCCTGTATTTTCACTTTTTTATTTATTGATATAAACTTTAGGAAAAGATTCCCGTGTAGATTTTCCTGTCAGCCAAGTTAGTAAAGGTTTGTGCCCTTACTCAGAGTTGTTGCGTCTCGGTTGTGCCGATTCAGCAGTGTGTGGGTCCCAGCTTTTTAAAGTGGATAATGAAATTGTTGATAAAGTGGGAAAGAAGGAACGTGGGGGAGTGGAGGAAGGCAGGAGCTATTTAAATTGGCTTTGCCGCAAAGAAAAGCATAATTCCAATGTATAACACAGTAATTTGACAGCATATGGCTCCATGTTGAGACTGCTTCCTCTTCTCTGCAAGCCAAAATCTTCTGCAATGACAGCAGGTCTTTCATTTTAGTATTATCCCCCATGTAAGGACTGTAGTGGTGAGACTAGAGCCTGGAAGAATGCAAGCTCTTTCCTAAACATGTGCTCTTTGAAACGTCTCACTCACTGTGACTGGAGTTAGAACAGCATTGCTGGTGGGAGTGGGTTCTGTGAGGAGGAAATATTTTTATTATATTGCCTGAAAAGCCGACATTGAGAATCCAGCATCCTTAGGCCATATCAAGACATGTGTGACATATCAAGAAGGCATCTAAGTAAATCGTGACATAGAAGAGGGATTCATCCTGTGGAAAGTCCTGAATTGTAGAAATACCAATAGAAAATGAGGTGGGACTTGTGAACTGCATGTTTATATATAAACTTGAGTGTGATAATACTACTTTACTTAGTGAGTGATAATATTATTTTATTTAGTGAGAGAACTCTGGAAAACAGGAACACTGGAAGAGAGATAGAAGGGAGAAGGGCATCAAAGTATAGTTTTGCTGTGAATATGTTCTACATAACTTGGGATAGAGAAAATGCACTTTTGCTGTATACCTAATTATTTTTGTGTAGTTCTCTTAAGCTGTCAGAATAAGTCTGAAGTTAGTGGTTGAAAACTTTTTTTCTTAATTCAAATATTCTTGTGCCTATATTGCTGATATTTTTAAATGAAAGGAAAAAGTGAATAGTCTGAGCATATGGAGCACTCTAAAGAGGAATCAAGTAAGTGGGAACTGGGATACTGTTGTAGCAAAGCGTACTAAAACAGAATCACAGAACAATGTTGGAATGGAACTACGGAGATCTTATCCATTCCTTTGCCTTAAGCAGGATCACCTAGAGCAGCTTGCTCAGGACCGTGTCTGGACAGCTTTTGAATGTCTCCAAGGATGGCGGCTCCACACCCTCTCTGAGCAACCTGTGCCAGTCACTCGCACGGGAAAAAAGTTTTCCTTGTTTTTAGATGGAAACTCATGTATTTTAGTTTATACCTATTGCTTCATGTCCTATCACTGAACACCACTGGAAAGAGTTTGACTCCGTCTTTTTCTTCCCTCCCTTCAGATGTTTGTACACGTTGATGAGGTCCTACTGAGCCTTCTCTTCTCCAGGCTGAACAGTCCTAACTCTGTCAGCCTTGCCTCGTATGAGATGCTCCGGTCTCTTAATTGTCTTAGTGGCCTTTTGCTGGACTCTCTCCAATAGCTCCGTATTTCTCTTGGCCTGGGCAGTCATAGCTGGACACGCTACTCCAGATGCAGCCTTACCAGAGCTGAGTAGAGGTGTGAGCATGTGAGATTGACGTAAAGGAGAAGAATTTATCTATGCACGTAGAAGTAAGGGAACAGTTCTGGAAAGAAATAGTGTGTACTATTGCAGGGCATTAAGTCTGTGTTTTTCAAACTTCTATGTCTCTTACTGGAATGCTGCTAGTCATTACCATCTATGCCTGCATTTAGGAAAAATCAATATTTGATTGTAGTTCTCATCTTTAATAGAAACTTAACAGCAGTGCAATTCAAACTAGATCGTACTACTGAAAATCCAAATTAGACAAAGCTGCAGGAATGCGCAGTCTTAAGTACTTGTCTGTCTTCTATGTGGAGTGCTGAGGGGAGTTAGGGGAGCCTGTGGAGTTGCCAGACAATGTGTGACTGACTGTTCTGAAGTTATCAGATTGAGTCTTGGATTTTTGTACTGGCTAGGCATCTTTTTGAAATACCTAATTCACTTTGAATTTTTAAGTCATACATCTGATCCTTGTGACACTTAAATTGTATTGTCATTTATTTTATTGATTTCAGTATTGAATTTTAGCATGATGCAACCCATTGTGACAAACTGGTTTATTTTCCCAAGCAAATCAATATTAGAGGAATAAGATTAAGAATGGTCGGTGGCAGTAACGGTATTCTCTTCTACGATTTCTGAATTGTAAGGTGGTCATTCTTCACTTGTGTACTGACTCCTTTCACATGTGAGATGTTAAAATATCACTCTTAAACATTTTAGATCACAAATCAAGTTTCTGAAATGTTGACATTTTTAAAGAAACATTTTTTTTCCTTACTACCCGACACAAAGTTTTTAAATAAATTGTTTCATTAGAATCAAAGTTTCAGGTAAATAAACTTTCTGAAAAAGTGTGCTTCAGATTTGATGTTCCTAAGTATAATCTTACTGACAAGATGGATGCTTTTGTGTGATGACTCCTCTATAATTCAGAGTTTCTCTTTGGTCAACTTTTTCCACAGAGATACTGACAACTTGGTAATCTGTCAACAGTAAGGTTGACAGATTTATAAGGTTATACTGCGGGTGGCAATAGCTTTGTATTTCTTTCTTCAGGCATAATACAACTTCTTAGTGTTGTATCAGTAATTTTTCTTGCTGCTTTAAGAATAATTTTTAATAGAAGAGTCTGATTAGCTATGAGAGTTTCCCAATATTTGTGTTTTCATGTGAACAGCTGTGGATCTGAATTGAAGATAACTAGTTTTCAGTGGAACTCCTTAGACCACGGTTATATTAATAACCATATACTTGAATGTAAAGTAGGTGTGGGAGAGCAGTACTCGTGGTAGTGTGCATATTAAACAAGCTGTCTCTTCACTGCAGAAGTTTAAAAAAAAAAATCCAGAAATATTCATGTGAATTTCTAGGTTTCAAAGCTAAGTAAGGCAGTCTACAAATAGTGTCTCTGCCGTGCAGAAGGGAATCTATTTTCAACAACTTAATTTGCAAACTCAGATAGGAGCTGGAGGAAGACAAGGTGAGTCACTGACTCATCCTCCGGTTGTCAGGCTTTGTGGATCTATTTCTGTCTGAAGGGTGGGTGGATCTGGATAGCTTTTAAGAAGAGATAAAGTGGAAAACGAGTAATAGGTGTTCTTCTAATGATCAAAGTATCATGGTTTTATTGACTTTGGGTATTCGTATTGCTAGATAAACACAAGACTGGGGAGAGGTGAACTGGGTGCATTAGTGTATGGAAGAGGCAAAAATATTGTCCAGCTGTCCTCTAAATAACTTGATTTTTTTTTTTCTTAAGACGTGTCTGGTTTATGCTGATACACTACTAGTTCCTCGATGACTCTGTACGAACCGTTGTTTTCCAGAGGTTCTTAAACATTTCAGTTTTGATGGAAGCTCCATGTTTGACCTTTGCCACGATTAAGTTGATGGAGTAGACTGCATAATGGGGCAAAATAGAAGGAGATGTCTCTTTAGTCCTGTGCCATGATGTACTTCAGCTTGCTCTGTCTGGTCTGATGTTTATTGCCTAAAAATATGGGACTTTGGTTCCATCATCTTTACTACCATCTGTCATTTGAGAAACCTTTACTACAGGACTGCTTGTGGATAAGATGATAGGTTTTGTTAATTTTCTCTATTTCATAACAAAGTCTTGAAGAAAAATCTAAATGGGAACAGTACAAACCTGAAACACCTTTCCTATCTCTTAAATATTGAGTGTCCTGGTTATTCACAAATCTGCTTAAAGAACTTGACTTACAAGGAGTTACTTAGCACAGGACAAGTGTATTTTTTTCCTTCGTTACAGCACTGCCGAAAGGCTATTTTTCTTCAGTTACTTTAACTAGGCTGAGTGAATTCAGTCCATTGAGGAGGTGGCTTCTAAGTTTTTGTGCCACTTAATAGTCATTCTGTGCTTTAGCTCATTGGTTTATGTTTATGAATTTAATGAGAAACTTGCTATCAAAACACGTAAAAGCACTTCATGCTTTTCACGTACTCAACCAAATTGTTCCATCTTAATTTTTCAGCTCCAGTGTGCTTTCAAATCTATTGTAAAACCTTGTAAAATAAAGTGGGGTTTGTAACAGAAACTGACAAATCTCCAACTAGTAGGCAACAGCATAGTACACTTAGCGCTGGAGTATAAGTTTTAATGAACTAGTATGAAGGCAATACTCTTAATTTGGTGTGTGACCCTATTGCATAGCGAAAGTTGTCATTATGAAATAAGAACTTGGAAGTGTCGTAAGCCTACTGGTAATAAATACAATTAATAATGTACATAGAACAATGGAATTACGTACATTCCTATCAAAAAGAATTATTAATGAACAGAAAGTGGACAGCATAGATCTGATGACAGGAAGGTTGCATCTAACCTGAATTACTGAGTGACCTAGGAAGCTTGCTCAGAGGGATTACTGAATAATTATGTTAATATGCAATTATCACCTCATTTCTTCTGTAGTAACCTCAAGATGTAGTGTAGTAAGGGTGTTATAGCAAGTGCTGATAGTTTGCAAAAATACTGATGTTCAAGATTTTTGAGACAATAAGATTAGCTTAAGGCATTTAAATGATGATCTGTCAGCTTGAAGATAGATCTGACCTTACACTTTTTTAATGCTTAGACTATCTGGCCACAGGCAGTCGTATCTGCAGAACTCATTACAATTTAGAAAACTGATATTTTATGAAGAAAAACAATTTTAAAAAATATGTAAATGTAAAAGTAATTATTAAATAGGGATGGAATGTGGCTTAGTTGTCTAAGTAATTGGTTGTTTTCTGCTTTTGAATATGAAATAATTCCTGTATAGTAAATAGAGTATCGTGTAACTGCACTACAGTCATTCTAGGCTTAACTGAAATAATTGAATTGAATTTGGCCTAGCATTTTAGATAAAGTGTGTTTTAAAAGTATGAGCCTGGGATTGTGAACACTTGAGTAGGAATTTTGAGTATTGCCATTTTTACACTTACAGATCTAGGTATATTGCACTATGTGCTTAAATAAAAATCACTTCAACTGTATAGTGATTGCCCTGGTAGAGGATAACAAGCACTATTTGCAACAAATTTGAAGTTTCATGTCAGTGTTTTACTTTTCAAATACACTAAGTAAAGATTAATTACTATATATTTTGACAGAATTAATAGTTTGTGTATTTCTGTTATGGTACAGAGAAGATAATTTTAAAACTGTGATGGAAATACCCAAAGAATATCGTGTAGACTTAGTTAAATCTGAATTGTTACAATGTTTGATTTTTCTTTTTTTTCCCCAGCGTTGAGATTAGGTAATATTTCAGTTTGAGTGTTGCGATTCCTGAATGGTACGAGTTAGATGTTAACGTTTCCTCAAAAATGATGGCATTATGTGGAATGTTTCCTTGCATGTGTCTAGTTACACCTGTCATTGTTGCTGTGTAAATTTCTATGCATGGAGTAGATAATGAAGCATTGCTGACTCTAAATTACCGTAATTTAAAAATACTATTTTATACGTTTATTTAATACCATGCTATTAAAACTGGTAACTTTCTTCTTGTTGTCCTGCACATAAAATAGTGAATGGTGCCACCCTGATAGCTGGAAAAAAATGTGATAATTAGCAGAAAATTATTAAAATGTAACAGCGATATTATTGATACAGTAAGCATTTCAGGCTTGATTCAAAGACTGAAATCTGTAGGGACAGCTGTATTACCATAGAAGACTACTAATCAGATCCATATGGAATAGTTCACAATCTCCATAAATACACAATATGGAAAGGAGTCTCTTACAAGAGTGCACAGTGTAATGTTTTTAGATATTGCTTATGAGAACTCTGAAGAGAGTCTCAGTTTAAAGGTGATCATATGGTCCCCCAGCCACCTTTTTAACTTAAGCTTTAACACTAATATTTAGCGTCAGCATGGTTTTGTACGTAGAGCAACATGGTTTTGTCTTCATCATGTAAACCTGTGAGAAGTTTTCGGGAGCCATTCTGATAATGAGGTTTGCAGTCTCCAGGCAGGCACGATATTCTCAGTTTGCCTCCCTGCTGTTTTGGGGCTACCGCTGAAGTTGCTTTAAATGGGAAGCGTCTGTTCTTCCTCTGAACCCCTCACACCAGAACAGATGGGTGGAACTTGGAACATGGAAGGTTTTACCTCAGAGGTGGTAACAGTGAAGCCACTCATTAACACTGAATTTACCACTTCGTTAGCAACGTTGCTTCCTGTTGAGAAAAGCTAATATAGGCTCTCAGATTGACTGAGCATACATTTGTCTACCTCTGCAGTAATAAAACAAGGAAGACCACATCTTTCAAGCAAAATTGGCTTACTAAATTTCTTTTAAACTTTTTATGAACGCTTTTGTACTCTGCTGCCTGACACTATATGAAGCTTACAATATTCAGCTGTAAAATTGTTGGAGCTGTTGTGCGTTCTCGGGGGTTTCACTTGTTTTAATTGACTTTTGCATTACTGGTTCTTAGTGCATGTTTGCACTGCCCATTTCTAACTTGTGTAGGTGATGTAAAGACTCCTGCTGGGTGCTGCATTATCACCATTTTAGGGTGATAGCTTTGAATGTGATCTTATTGGAAGTCTTTATTGTGGTGGAAAATGACCCATCTCAAAACAGCAAAGAAATGGGAATATTTAAATGGAAATATAAGAAATGGGAAGGTGAGAAACTGAGGCGTCTAGTAGAACATTAGCATAAAAGTATGTTATAGGTAAACAATACAATAAAGTATTCCGTACCCTTTACGCATTTATTATGCATCTGACATGAGCATTGCTGTATTTCTAAATTGGCTAGTTCAATGATTGAGTAGAAAAGGAAACATTTTTTTTAATGGTAAAATTTTTTCATTATATTTCTACTCCAAATATAGTTACTTTTATCTTCTAAATAGTAAAAAAGTTGTATTATGTTCAGGTTTGTATTTTACAAATTTAAAGGAGGTTAAAGTATTTGTTTTGCCTTTTGCTGATTTGAAACAAAACAAGCACAATAACAGAGAATTTCCATGACGCGATAGCCAGCTTTGAATTGTGTGGATAGCTATGATAATGTTGAGTTGAAAAACTAATAGAAATGTTGGACTCAGAGTGTGACGTATAAAGATGAAAGTGGTGTCATTTAACCAGGTTATTTTTTCTCCTTAGGAAAAAAGGATGTCAAGCATGGTCTTCCTTGATTTCTATGAAGGACCATTGCAGGGAGCCATGGATATTAGTTGTGAGTTATAACATCTTAATTCAAAGAGTCTAGGTAATGACTCCTTTTAACTGAGCTCTATTCAAAATGTTAATTAGTAACTGAAACTAAGTGTGTGATGGCAGCAATCAAATTCCCCAAAAGATCAAAGTGAATAGTACTCTTTAAGGGTAAAATATGTGAGTCTGTAAAATATAGATAGATGTTTCTGGCTCATAGATGGATGTGTTAAGGCCTTATACTTACTGTGTTCTGAGGTAGAGAGGTAAATGCCAGGGTAGACTGAAGTTCACATCCCTATTTGTTACACACTGATTTTCGTGTGTAGGCAGCTCCTTTGTGCTCAGTAAGCATTGGGTAGGTGATTTTGCGTATAAATGGAAGTCACTCCTAAAAAGATATTTTTATGTACAGAAGGCCTCCCGGAGGGAATTAATATGTAGTAGTTATCTGTATTAGTAGATACTATTATTGTCATGCTCTGGATTCAACATGGTGATTTCTTCTAGTAGGTAAATCCTAATTAAATGTTTCTTTCCAATTGTGGTTTTTTTTCCACCTTTGAGAAGATGCTATTTTATTTGCTTATCATTTCAAATGGCCTTGTAACGTAAGCAGGATCTGATTTATTTAATTTAAAGCAAGTAGGGTCCTTTTACAAGAAGAAAATGGGAAGATATTTAATTTCTTCAGTGAGTTTGATCCTTTGCTATGTCTCTATCAGTAATCAGATGTTCAAAATCAGCTTAGTTGTGTTTTCTACTTTAATACCAAAGTAAATATTTCTGCAGGCTTCTGTGTACCATCAGGTCACTTGTATACAAGCACTTTGAAAAAAGTGATACCTTGAGATACCTAAAGATTACTTTTGTTTCCGAGGTGCTAAAGGGAAGTATGTTTGTGCAGTTGTGTGTTGGTTTTTTTTTTTTTGTTCCAAAAAAAATCACTAAAATGAAGAACAGATGCCTGGGTAGCCTTTACTCCTAACTTGTTTTACTTCTAGAAAACAACTAAAAATAAACTCTGTGTTTATGTTAATGTACATGTGGAATGTATGCAGTTGCACAGTTTTTGACAATCTCATTTCCCCCCCTCTTGCTTGCATACAGGTGTTCAGGCTTTTTTTGAACTAAGATTTTGGGCAGTGATAGTTTGCTGTATGGTTATTAATATAGCACAGCAAGATATAATTTTTAATTGCTTCATTGATTAATTTTAAACATGTCTTGAGTATTCTAAATAAAAAACCACACATTTTTTAAAAGTTCAAACATATTTTTAGATTACAGCATGAAGAAGGGTGAGCCTGAAGAAAACTGTAAATTATTTATTTAATAACTGCCCTTATTTATTTCTGTGACTGCCTGATTCTTTTCTTGCTTTTTTTTTAGTATAAATGTACTTAATGGACAGACCAGCAATATGGATGATTTAGAGATAAATACTGAAGTCACTGGTGCTAAAGAAGAAGAAGAAATCCTATGTGATGATAATTTCATATCTGAGGAAGAAGGTGGCATTCCTAAACCACAAGAGAGCGACACCTCATTTCAGAAGAACAGTACATTGACTCTGCCTGAGGAGCTATCAAGGGACAGATCTGAAAAAGCCTTAAGTGGAGGCCAGGCTTCTCTATTTATACACACTGGTGCTCCTACTGTTTCTAGCGAAAACTTTATCTTGTCTAGAGGAACTGCTGTTAATGGACCAGTTTCACACTCCACCTCAACTAAGACTTCCATTATGAATAAAGGCGGTGTTTCATTAACCACTGGACAGCCTGTAGGTCATCACACAGATTCCTGCTCATCTTTGACAGTGGTTCATGATCTTCAGCTGCCTGCAAAGAGTACAACACAGAAATCAAATCAGCACCCAGTTTTATTTTTGTTACCTGATGTAGCACATGCTAAGAACCTGACTCATTCCATTAAAAATCTACCTACCTCTGCTTCAATTGGTTGTGATTCACAGAAATCAGTAGGAAATAGTGTAGATAGCACTTTAGTAGGCCAAGTAGAAGTTTGTGAGGATGATAAAAATTTACTAGTAAAAGATGATTGTGTCGATACATTAACAGGCATTTCCTCAGGTACAGGTGGTTTCAGATCGGGATGTGATCCCAGCTGGGATCCACAAAAAGAGTTTATACAGTTTCTTATGACAAATGAAGAAACAATAGAAAAGTCCCCCATTCACTGTAAAGTAGGCTTAGAAAAAAAGCGAAAAAGGAAAATGGATGTTAGTAAGATAACACGCTATACTGAAGACTGTTTTGGTGATACCAGTTGTATTCCTAGTAAATCAAAACTATTAAACGTTGACTTCTTAGAGCAGAATGAGGAGCTACAAATAGTAGAACCGCAAAAATATTCATTGAGTAAAGTAAAGCCTGAATCCACAGATGAAGAGCTGGAAGCTGTCGATGCTATCCAGCAGCTCATTTATAGTCCCAGTAGTAACTGTGCAGAAGATACTTCTCCTGTTCACACAAGCACTTTTCTTTCCAATACTTTAAAAAATAAATGTGAGCAGAATGATTCTGAATCACCATCTACTTTCAGTACTGATGAACCATCATTTTATCCCTGTACAAAGTGCAATGTGAATTTTAGGGAGAAGAAACATCTCCATAGGCATATGATGTACCATTTAGATGGGAACAGTCATTTCCGACATCTCAATGTCCCCAGGCCCTATGCATGTAGGGAATGTGGAAGGACATTTCGAGATCGTAATTCACTTCTTAAGCATATGATAATTCACCAGGAAAGAAGGCAGAAACTGATGGAAGAAATCCGTGAGCTGAAAGAACTTCAGGATGAGGGTAGGAGTGCACGGTTACAGTGCCCGCAGTGTGTATTTGGTACCAATTGTCCGAAAACGTTTGTGCAGCATGCAAAGACCCATGAAAAAGATAAAAGATATTATTGTTGTGAGGAATGCAATTTCATGGCTGTGACAGAAAATGAACTGGAATGCCATCGAGGGATTGCTCATGGAGCAGTAGTCAAATGTTCAATTATCGGTAGCGACATGTCCCAGAGGAAAACACAGAAAAAGGCATCCTTGAAAGATCCGTATTTAGGATCCTCAAAAAAGTCATCGACATATATGTGTAAGATGTGTCCTTTTACTACTTCAGCTAGAAGCATTTTAAAAAAACACATGGAATATTTGCATCCAGCATCATGCATTGATCCCTTTGGTAGCCATCTTAGACTAGAAAAAAGAAAAGGCGGCATAATAGAAGAATCTTTAGATTTTGGTAGCAGGACAAAACAGTTGATCAAACAATCTTCTACTTTTCCAAAGAACTCTGTTTTAAAACAGGATGTAAAAAGATCATTTGGCTCTACTTCACAGTCCAGTAACTTCGCAAAACTTCACAAGAGACCCTACAGGATACAGAAGGCTCGGAAAAGCGTTTCACAGTCATCTGTAAGTGTGTGCCATCTAAATTCTAAAAACAAGGCCTTTTTGATTAGAAATAGCATTGAACAGGAACCTAAATATTTTCATCAAGCAGCAAAGCAGAAAGCTAGTGTCCAAACAAGTGGTAATTATTTATATAGACACAAATATGAAAACTACAGGATGATTAAAAAATCTAGTGACTCTTATCCTTTGCATTTAGAAAAGGAAGAGTCCAACTCTGTCAGTTCTTTACATTTATTTTCTTCATCGAGTAGTCCCCGTAATAATTGTTTTGTCATGGATTCAAATAGTCTTGATTGCAAAAGGGCGGAAGGCTGTAAAGATGGTAGGCATGTAGCTGTAAAAAGAGTGGTTAAAGAATCCAAGAGGGAAGGCTCTGTTACAGGAGATGATTTGGATTGCTATCCGGATTTTCTGCATAAAATGACTGTTGTTGTTTTACAGAAACTTAACTCTGCTGAAAAAAAAGACAGCTATGAAACGGAGGATGAAAGTTCGTGGGATAATGTTGAACTATGTGATTACACTACACACTCTGTGGAGGATGAATCTTACAGTGATATTAATCAGGAGCATGTAAACCTATTCCCCATATTCAAAGGTAAAATGGAAGATCATGAAGCTGGTGATAAATCTTCACTTAGTTACGAGCAGAATGATGGCTTTTATTTTGAGTATTATGAAGATGCTGAGGGTAGTAACTTCCTGCATGATTTGCATGATCCTCAGAATTTAGAAAACGTAGGATCAGCATTGCCAAAGCATAATTCAGTTTTCCATTGGACTGATTTGTCACTTGAAAAGAAGTCCTGCCCATACTGTCCAGCAACCTTTGAAACAGGTGTTGGACTGTCCAATCATGTCAGAGGACATCTTCACAGAGCTGGACTAAGCTATGAAGCCCGCCACGTTGTTTCACCAGAACAGATAGCAACAAGTGACAAAATGCAACATTTTAAAAGAACTGGAACAGGAACTCCTGTTAAACGTGTTAGAAAAGGTAAGTTGTGTTGGTTTGTGTTTGTGTTGTTTTTTTTTTTAATTTGGGTATAAAGTAAAGGGGACAAAAGGATTTATTGAGCACTAAACAAGACTTGCTTTATCTTGTTGTAAAGCTTCTCTTCTTGTCCTTGTGATTTGCTGTTGTCATGTTTAACTGTATATTATTGTCAAAACCCATGAAAATTATTTTCTTTATAGCGATTGAGAAATCTGAAACTTCCTCTGAGCATACGTGTCAGCTCTGTGGAGGCTGGTTCGATACTAAAATTGGATTGTCTAATCATGTGCGAGGACACCTGAAGAGGCTTGGCAAAACCAAGTGGGACGCACACAAGTCTCCGATCTGTGTTCTGAATGAGATGATGCAAAATGAAGAGAAGTATGAAAAAATCCTAAAGGCTTTGAACAGTCGCCGCATTATTCCCAGACCGTTTGTTGCTCAGAAATTTGCATCAAATGATGACTTTTTATCTCAGAATGTTATACCTCTTGAAGCATACCATAATGGCCTAAAGACTGAAGATACATCTGTGTCTGCATCGGAGGAAGAAGGGCTGAGTTTCCTAAATGAATGTGATGAAACAAAAGCAGTACTACATGATGGGAAAAAAAATCAGTCACTCACACTGATAGAACTCCTGAAAAATAAGAGGTTAGGAGAAGAAAGGAATCCTGATATTTCTCCTCAAAAGATTCATAATCAAACTGCAAGAAAGAGGTTTGTTCAGAAATGTGTTCTTCCATTAAATGAAGACAGTCCATTGATGTATCAGCCACAAAAAATGGACTTGACTATGCAGTCAGGTAAGATGATGTTTCTAGCTGTCTTGACAACATTTCCAAAGAATCCTTTAATACATAGAAAATGTACAAGTGCAGAGTATTTTATTTGGGATTCTGTTCATTTAATTCTTTTTTCCATTTCCAGAGGACACTCACTGCAAGAGGTAGCACAGCAATTTTTTCTGACATGTTTTTCCTAAAGTGAAAAATCCCCTCAGCAGCACTGAGGGGTTTTTGTGTTGGAACATAGTTCCTGTTCTGCATATGGCTGGGCATAGAAATTCAAAGCGGACATAAAATGAGCCTCAGTAAGGAAGAAGACACATCCTGCAATAAGAAGTTGAAGTGTCCATGCATATTTGGTAGACTAACAGTTCTGAAATGTTTGGGCTTGTAAGCCTGTCTCTGGGCATGAAAACAGCTGGTTTGGGAACTACTTCTTTCAAATCTTTGAGGTTTGTGCAAAGCAGCATTTGCTCAAACTAACGGAACTGTTGATACCATTATAAATGCATAAAATTACAAATTGGTGACTCACTGTCAAGTAATTTTGATGGTTTTAGGCAAACATACTCTTACAACATAGATTAATTCTCATTTGTTTCAAAATTGCGGCTGCTGTGAGAAACTGATGCTTGCTTAGGGCCTGTCTATGCTGAGTGAAGACCTGTGCTGGTTCAAGCTTTGTTGGAATAGTTGTAGCCAGCAGATTTCTAATGCACAGCCCTTGACCGATACGGACAGAGATTGCCTGTCCACTGAGAATTGTGCTAATGAAACAATTCTATAATGAGCTTCCTAGCTACCCTGTATACTAATAGAGCAGGTTTTTAGAGTGTTGTTTTTAACCGACTTGTCACGTAAGAGTTATTTCTAGTCTTGGGGAATTCTTACAACCTCCTTTTTAATGTGTACGTAGAGTTTGCATTTACCTTTCTTGTTTGGACACCACCTTATAACGCTGCAGGATTCTTTAGATTGAGGAGCAGGATCTTATTTTTATACCCCTGACTTTTTTGGTTCTGTTGTTTTCTTGTTATTACCCAGTGCAGGTTAGTAAAACTGGCAGTGCCTAGTACTTTTTCACCTATATTCTTTTCTTCTTTTAAACAAATGAAAACAGCAGCAGCAATCCAATGTACTCAGAAGTTCTTTTAAGGGTCTACAAAAGTGTGGCAATCAATTTCTTAACAAAGGTGGCTTTCTAAAATGGCATAGTAGAGGTGGAACGGAATTACATTTAATGTCTTCTGGACGTCTGTCGTTGTCCTTTAAGAGGAGATTGTTTAATAAAGGAAGTGTATCTTTGACAGGCTTAATGATTTGAAAAACAATGCTAAAGGAGGAATAGCTTGCCAAACCTGACACTGTGTATTGCTTTCTGTTTAATATTTACCGCTGAATACAAGTTAGCACCTGTTTGGTTGTGACGAACAACCAGGTAAAAAATAAACATATGCTTGCATAGTACTAACCGTTACGAATGGGGCCCTGTAATTATCTGTGGCTGAGGTAACAGAATTTGACAACTAACGCACTGTGCCAGTTGAGTTAATAAGAAAATATTTAACATCAAGTTGAAATTCTTCTGTTTTCCCTAAAAAGGCAAATATTTCTAATTCTGGTTTTAGTTTTTAGAAAGGTTTTTACCAACCAGGTGTTCTTCTTCCATAACTTGCCTGAAAAAACAGCATGTCTTCTGTGGGCTGCTGGAGAATAGGATTCTTTCTTTCCTGCAAACAGAGGCTTTCCAGCTGAGTAGTTTGGGCTTTTTTATTTTTTCTTCTAGTAATTTATTAGTAGAGAACTTGAAATATTAGTTGTCCAAAACAATATATCTTCGGTAAAATGAAGGGAGAAACGTTATGGTGAAGTTGAGCAGGGAATAAGTTATAAAGGTTTCTTTGTCTGGTAAGTGAGGAGTTCAGTATTTTTTCACTGTTTTCCTGTGATAAATAGCATGTTGCTTTGTTGATCATTTATTTAGCACAAAGATTTTAGCAAAAAACTTCAAATCGTTAACTTTCACTATCAATTGCGCATCTAAAGTAATGAACAGAAAATGCACTGAACAAAATGTTTTGTCTAACAGCTGTTCAGTGGTGTGTTTTACTGCCTTTTTATCCAAGTCTTCAACAGCAGCCTAATTTAGTACTGAACTCTTCAGTCGTAGGGGTAAAACACTTTTAATTACCACTTTGTCAACTAGACTTTTAAAATTCTCTTTATTGGAAATGTTGCAAGCTCTGAAATTTCTCTACAGAATTGTGCTATTCGAATTGCAGGATTGTATTTTGGGATTGGAGCTTTCTAATGTGGAGACCTGTAGGAACTTGATAGTAGGTATTAAATGCAGAGTAGCCTAATGGGCTCAAGTTGCCTCCTTTCTGTTCTTTTTCAAATAACATGGTTTGGCTTAAAGCACTACATGGAAAACTAATAACGGTTAACTTGGATCCTTCTAATATACTAAACAATTGCGTCAATGCAGTGAATATATTTTAAACCATCTTTATTGCAGAAAACTTTTTACAACGCTTTGAGAATTTCATTTTTTGAAGAGAGAACTGGATTATAGTTTTCTTTTGAATGATAGGTATGCCTGTGAAGCTTAGAACGTGTGTGCATTGCAATACGACGTTTACAAGTGCTGTTAGCCTGTCCAACCACTTACGCGCTTATGCACGAAAGAAGAGTGCTGGACTTTTGACTGGGACAGGTATGTTTTGTTACAGATGTAAAAGCAAGTCTGTCTATGATACATTTTCCTCATCAGACTGGGCAAAAGCATATGTTAATTCAAAATAATTTTGAAGCTTCTGCTGGTAAACAATTTATTTGCCATCAAACTTCAGCAACTTGTAAGAAAAGGTATGTTGCTGTTGTCCACTCTCATGTCTGATTTTCATTCTTACTCATTTATTTTGGATCCAACACTTAAGGTATGTAAGCAAAACTAAGCGATGGTCACTTAAATTCATTCTCCCACAATATCACAACTTCCAAACCAGCTAGTTGGCCTTCTAATGAAGTGTTGAAAGTACCTCAAAAAGGAGAGGAAAAAACCAAACAAAGAAACCCCACAACAAACCAATACGTAATTTTTGCAGTCTAGCACATATAATTACTAAGAATAATGTAGTTAAAATAGGAAAAGCAAGTAATTTTATGGTTTGTGTATTTCTAACAACATACTGTATGTAGTTGGTTTCATTTCTTGTTTGGCTCACAACCCCAAAACTACCTGGTCTGACATGGAGTGAGTGTAGTTACAGCATTTGGCACTGCTATTAACGTGTTTTATTAAAACACACTTCATTTTGAAATTCCTCTAATATTCCGTATTTTAACTCTTTTTCCAGAGGCCTGCATTTTGCTTGGCTGTAGGCAATTTCTGAGTTTACTTGGATTATTGCTGAGATTAGTGGGACTTAGTATGATCAACAGCAAATTGGGGAGCAGAGATGGAATATAGTGAGGAAAATTTGGAGATACAAAGTCTGGAATATTCAGTAATTAAGAAGGGCAACCATCAGTTTTCTGTGTCAACAAGCACAGACTTTTACATAATGATTTGGAAAAATGCATAATCCCTTTTTTTTTTATCTGCAGATGTAATTCATTATGACAAGAATGACAAATAAACTGAGTTTCATGATTTGTCTGCAGAAGGCTAAAAAATGTTTTTACACACTGGGCCTGTGGCTGCCAGGTCTTAACGTTGTACGAAGTTAATGCTATAACAAAGTAGTTTTAGAAGGAAGTCAGCAGATGCGGTAATATCCAATGTGTAGGAGTGTATGCCTTTAGTTAGTGATTCTGAAAGTTTTCATGTTTACTCAGTAGAAAGATGATGATAGTGGACTTCATTTACCACTGCTGTGATATTAGCCCTGTGGTAAGTTACTTTGCTTTGATACGTGCTGGTGAAATATTTTTCAATAGCTATATGTTTAAATTGCATATTGAAATCTTAACAGCAGTGCAATGGAGGAGACACTGGCAAACAGGATAGTACACAGAGGTTGGGTCCTGGACACGCTCCTTGTACCTCAGCTTCCCTTTTGCTAAATGGATAAGTGAAGGTAGCTTGTTAAGGTGCTTTCAGGGATATTTGTTTTCTTTAAGAAATGTATTTTGCTAGCGAAGTGGTAGCATACTCATCGGAACAGTTGCCACTTTCTTTAAAAGAACTGAAAGAAAACTTCTAAGTCTTGTATCATTGGACCTCGAAGTTTGTTTAAAATTAGGTTCAAAACAAAATGAGATTAGAAACAAGGCTTAAAAAAAGGTTAGAAACAAAACTTTAAAAAAAAATCTTTTGATCTCAGAAGCTGGAGCTGGGCCAGATAAATAGCCTGTACTGTGTGCATAAAGGCCTTTCACTGAAACCAATGACTTAGAGGCTTAAGTTCTAGCTATAACATTTGCAACCAATGTATATTTGTATGAACTTTGTCATTACCATTAAAACTTCTATAACTCTGTGAAGTTTGTAAACTTTGCTCATTGACTTTTCATTTGAGCAAGCTCAATGCAAGGCGCGTAGACCAGAAAATATGCCTTTAAACAGTGGTTTTATTTGATATTCCACTTTATATTGTAAGTTTTGTGAATTATTTTAATGCAAGATTTCACTAGCACACACTAGTTATAAACTTCACTATGAGTGTTGTTCTTGGAGAGATCTCAGTTTTTCTTATTAAAAAATGGTTGCAGTTTTGAGATGTCTTCAGTTTGGCTTCAGCCTGGAACCTGTATGGAGACAATGAGAATACATTTACAAAGGTTCCTGCTTCTGTTTTCATGAAACTTTTCTTACATCTTCTAAAGTAAACGTAACTACCAAAAAGAAATCATGTTGGTTAATATTTGTCTCGGTTTCTTGTTGTAATTAAATAATTGTGTGTAAACGTGAATGCTGTAATTCTTTTACTTGGCAATTGTTACAGGAGCTAGGCATTACTGTTTAGTAAGAGAACTATAATAATCTCTGCATGTCACCAAAGTGAGACCTTTCCTAGTGCTACATTAGCTTATGTACTAGTGTTCTGCTCAGTTTTTCAGTTTGTGTATGTTTTTGTTATTGATTATTGTCATGTTGCTTTTCTAGCAGATGCCCTTTTTCAGAGTCAGTAATTTGATCAAATTTAGTTAAATCTATCCCTATTTTTTTATTCAAATGCAACTTGACAGTTTTAGCAGTATAACAGACATAGTTAAGCATAACGGTAAATTTTGAGACTGGACTCAAGAAAAACATCCTAGAAGTGAAAGTTTCTAGGCTGTTGGCTATTGAAGGTTAGTGTTTATTAAACTTAATTTGTGCCTGTAGTTATGCAGCATGGATCCACTGTATAGCAAATGCCTGTCTAGGTTCGTTTGGATAGTTAACTTGCTTTTGTATTAGTGCTTGCATGATGTTCTTCAGGTGTTTGACTGGAACACTAATTATTTATTTTGTTGTGATGCAGTTCAATTTTGAACAGTGTAATGATTTAATCGCTCATCTTTAGTAGGTGCTGATTTCCTTTTTATACCTGTTTTGATGAATAGCAACACATTAGTGTTTCTCAGAGCATGTGGCAAACTTAATTCTTTCTTTTGATTATCTTTAGAGCATGAGATAGACCTATGCAAAATCTTAAAAAAGCATCTTGCTCTTCTTGGTACAGTTGTATATCCAGCTTCTTTCCTTTTCTTGTCTCTAGGCCTCTCTTCCCCTCCAAAGTCTCTTGATACTCTCTTGCACCCTGGCTTTTTACATCTTCTCTTTGTTGACTCTTTTCACACACTCAGTCTATTCTTACCAGCTGTCGTCTTCTGGGAATTGCCCCTCTCATCTTTGGTCTTTGCTTCTGTAGATGGAGACTGCTTTTTCAGAAGTTTGGGAGAGAACAATAAAATACAGAGCAAGGAGTCTGGCCTTGGAGCCAACAGCATGACTGAGGTAGCGGTTTGTGCGGCCTCTACACTTCCAAATAATTTCTAATATTGCTTTGTCAAAATTGTAGCTTTGGGAAGTTTTCTGCGGAAGCATATGCAGCTACAGCAGAAATCTGAGATCCACTGACTTTGCTGTTACAGTTATAACTGATCAACCGGTGTCATGAGCTGATTTTTAGTATCCCATAAAATCCTTCGTGGAGCAAATTACTGGAGGGGGTTTTTTAATGCATTTTACTGTGCAGCAATGATGAGGATAGATAGCAAGTGATTGAATTTGAAAAATTAAGGAATAAATATACAAGAAAGATATTTCTTTTTTGTTTACTCTTTAATTGGCAGTGTTTTTAAATGGTTAATTAGATCCATTTATGCATGCAATTATTCAACTTGTGTTAGCTTACATACGCTGTGACAAAAGTAATGAAGTCTGAATAAAGACCCGGCTTCAGTCTTTCTGAAATGAGAAGTGTTCCACGTTGGGGGACATCAAGGAGCGGAGCATGCAAATGAGCATGGATGCACTTCAATTTTGAACCTCAGACCAAATAATCATGGCGTGAAGGACCTCTAATTGTGACTTTTCTAATTCACGTTGTCTTAGACATGCTTATTTTAGCTTCCTATGTCTGCTCATAGTCTTTCTTGATAAGTGGTCACAGAGGTAAAGAAGGGGTTTTATATGCAGCCTTTCTCCCTAGCATACATTTTTCCAAATAGTGTGCTCTGAAATTGAACTTGAGTGCCTCAAGGAGATCCTTCCAAAGTTTGATTGTCTTTTGTTTTAAATGGGTTGTTTGTCTGTCACACCGTATCTGAGGTTGGTTACATCCAAAGTGGTGTAACTGGTTGTTCACAAAAAGTTTTTGGAATAGCAGCCAGGAAGCACCAGGTGGCCAGACTTGAAGGAAGGAGGCTTCTTCCCAAAAGAATTGGGCCTTTATGGAGAAGGAAGGATGATAGTTTGGGAGCTGTGATAGCCATGATTAGGCATTAACGGTAGGTAGTTCCCGCCTCTGTCTGCAACTTCCATTCAGCTTACTAGAGTTAAACTATCCTTGATCTCCTCTTGAAAGTGCTAAAACTGTACTTTCTGAGGCGATGATGCTTTGTCACAGAAAAGGCATTGGGAGAACAGTAGCTGAGTTTTGGTCAAAACGTGGTTACGCTTTCTGATGGGTGAGGCAGCGGTGTGACTGACTTGACGCTCGGCAAGTGCTTGTAAGCGTCATATCAACAGAGTTCTTATCTGTGTGCGTGTGACTTCGTTTAAACTTGTTACTCTCTGGATAGACAAAAATGAAGTTTATGTGGCAGTCGCTGGTACAGATCTCTGATAACTGGTGTTGGAATTGTGGTTTTCACTCAGCTTCACCCAGATGTTACGTGTTCACTGCTTACTTTCCAGCTTCATTGGAGTAACTTCAAAATGTAATTGTGCTGCTTTGTGCCCCCTACAATGTGAAGGAATTATGGTCACTAGGTCGAAAGACAAAGGGAACAAAAAATACCCCTTGCAGAACACAGGTTTAGTGTTCTCAGTATTTTCTGTCTTTTGTAACGGCTTCTTACTTGGGCAAATCTACTTCCAATCTTGGCTAAGTTACTCTGAAAATGCATTGAGTGCTCTGAATTTTTTTTCTTGATGTCTTTCTGTGTTCTTTGTTTTGCAATTTCTCTCTCTGGAGCCTCCACCATAAATGGCTCAGAGAAGATGACCATTCTTTTGTTTTCCTTGTTTTCTCATTGTCCTTGGAAAAGGTACCTTTCAGGAGAGTAGAAACTGCCTCTTCTGGTACATTATGGCAGTTTCTGTTTGTGTTTCTGTCTGTTTGGTTGCATAGTAGTTCAGAGGGGTTTTTTCTTAGAAGATTACACACACAAAAACGTTAGATTTCAGGACCTCTGTTGCAGAAGACCAATTCAAATCTAGTAAGAAAGTGAAAGCTCTCTGAAATGATTGGGATGTATGTGACTAGAATCAAATTTCTTGATGGGAATGAATGTCTTAAGTTTGCCAACATGAAGAAAATATGCTGGTTCTTGTTTCAAATGCATGGGAGCTTCTTTAGAAGGAGCCTGCTGTCTGCCTTTCTTTTTTTTTTTTGCCCTTTTTTTTTTTTACTCATATCAACTGACATCAACTAACTGAAATCATATGCAGCTCATGGATGTGTTTGCATTCAGATAATACTGACCTATGTTTCCCTTCTTCCCATGATGTTGTGCAAAATCGGCAACGGCAAAGCTTTTGCTGTAATAACAGCTTCAGATGAGTCGCCCCTCATGCAAATAGTTGGTTTCAGAGACTGGGTGTCTGGGTTTCAGTATTTTATCTGCTTACATTTCTGGTGATGTTGCTACCGATTTTGCGGTATGTAAAATATTTATACTACTTGATAGTTCCTACAGCCTGAAAGATAGTTAACTTTTTTCTTCCTAATTATATGAAGAATGTGCTTTTGATGGGAGGATAAAGCATTAAGAACCCTTTACCTATTCACTTTTCCAGAAGTTATCTTGGCCATTTCTATCTATCTCTCCCCTGCCACCTTGGGTTACTGCCTTTATATCCACACTGCTTTCATTGTTGCCATCAGAAAAAATGCTGTTGAGCCTCATCTTCCTAATGATGGCTTGACCCAAGGTCTGAAGGAAGTCTTTTTAGGTTTGTATCTGCTTTCTACTTGTTTGATTAGTTCTCTGGTACCTTCGAACCTCAAAAACTCGTTCTAATTTTTGTAGATACTGTAGAAATCTTTAAATCTGGGGTGGAATTGGGAAATGTCTGGTGTATCTACGAGTTCAAAGTTTGGCTACAGGGTAAAAGCTTGAAAGGCGCTCATTTGGAGGACATCAGAAAAATGAAGGATGCAATCAAGACTGTGTTCTTTGAATGAGCAGGTTTGGCTCACCAGATGATGTCTTAACGCTTCAGAATACTAAGGTTTATTCTTCTGTTTTATATTATGGGAGTAAAAACTTAGACACGTGTAACAACTTTTAAAATTTTACTGTTAAGATGCTTCAGTATCATACAGTTTGTTACTGTCTTTCAGGCTTCTGGGGAGTTTCAGCGTTGGTGTCTTGTCTTTTGGAATAGGGTGTAGCTAGATGCACTTCTCACTTCATGCAGTCCCCAACTTCCTGTTTTCTCTTGAGCTTTATGAGCTGTTTTTATCATAACAATATTAACTGAGCTTAATCCCCTCATCCCCCAACTTTGGCTGCTTCTTAGAATCTCCAGGTTTTGTTACAGATTCCTATTACATGTATTTATGGGAAGTACAGACCTCTATGCTAACTGAACCCATTTGCTATGCATCTCCTGTGCGCACACGTTATTTTCATACACAGCTTCAAATGCGTAGACTGAATTTAAAAAGTGGCCTTGCCATCTCTGTCAAATGTCCTAATACCAGCTCCCACTGCCAAGGATTAATACATAATTTTTTTAAGATGCATTAGAATTCAGACAAGAGTGAGGGGGAAGCTTCATTTGAAATTCTTAGAATAAAAGGACAAATGGCAGGTGTTTTATTCCAACTGGAAATTCTTGATTGCATTAGCTGAAAGCTACAGCTTTGTCAAGTTGTAACTGGGTTGAACATGAGTGGTCTTACAATGGTACTTGAACTACAAAACAAGTTCCGAGATTTTGACAGCGTTTTATGCATGAAAGGGAATTTCCAACGGTTCCTTGCTTCTGTATCATTCTGCAATAGGTTAGTAGGTGCTTGCTTATACTAAAACAACAGTGTAATGCTGAATGTCAATTATCTAGTCCTTTAAAGAGCAAGTACTGTACTAAACTAAAAAAATAGCTTTGTGTGTTTTGTCAGTAAAGTTCTTAGAATACACTGTAATTGTTTTGGATTTACATTATAATTAAATGTGGAATAACAAGGAGATAGATGTCTTTTCACTGCTGCTATAGGGGATGCTTACTAAATATCTCTGGTTAACGCTCATCGAAGTATTACTTTCACATATGGAAATTTCTCTCTTCTTAGCTTTAGACTGTAAGCAAAAGAAGTCAAGGTCAAGATCTGGAAGCAAGAAAAAAATGCTGCCATTACCTCATAGTGCTGATGAAGTTTACATACTCAGATGCAGGTACACAGGGTTATTTTAATTGAAAGAACACATTATTAAAAGTGTGCTAATTTTAGTCATAAGAAGATTTAAGATTGTATCCTGTAAATGTGTTTGTGATTAAATTGAATAACAAGGGGGGGGGGGGGGCGGGGTGGCAGTTGCCTATTTTCATTAATTTGAACAAGAGGACTTGAATCAGGTATGAGGTTGCCGACTGTTTCTCTAGCTAAAGTCATATTTGGTCGTGTCTGAGTAATATTGTGTCCTTCAAAAGAACCTTACGTAAGAACAAGAGGTTGTTATTGCTAGTGTTAAAAATGTAAGAGTGTAAATTGTGTAAACTGCAAAGGT
This sequence comes from Rissa tridactyla, assembly GCF_028500815.1. NCBI lineage: Eukaryota > Metazoa > Chordata > Aves > Charadriiformes > Laridae > Rissa > Rissa tridactyla. Next base: position 37,494,101 of record NC_071473.1, read on the forward strand.
TTTGTGCTCATAGTCATAGTTACTATAAGTGAAGTGAATTACTAAGGTTTTCAGTGAAAATATGTAGAAACAAACTTCAAGAAAATTAAGGCTTTCCACTTATTGTCTGTCTTTTATAATTTTTCAGTAGAGCTAGGTGTATCTTGATGGACTAATTTTAATATTTGCATAGGTTTTGCGGTCTGGTCTTTCGAGGACCTTTGTCTGTTCAAGAAGACTGGATAAAGCACTTGCAGCGACACATTGTCAACGCAAATCTTCCACGGACTGGAGCTGGCATGGTTGAAGTTACGTCACTACTTAAAAAGCCTGCTTCAATTACTGAAACTTCATTTTCTTTACTGATGGCAGAAGCAGCATCATAGAACAAGGAAACATTTTAAATTTTAATTGGATGTAAATTTGAAATACTTTGTCATTTTTTAAAATAAATTGCTACACTAAATTATGTTTATAAATGCTAAAGACAGAAAAATAGAGGAAGTGGATTACAGTAACATCAAAATAAATTGAATACTTAACAGTTACAGTAAGTAGTCTTTATATTTTATATAGGGTGGAAGATGTGTTTTTAAGGTTTATTATGTTTTTTGTCAGTTACCGTGTTCACTATCAATACAAGACCATTACATGTATGGCAGCCATTTTTAAATTGTTGCACATGAATACTTAAAAGACAGATTTTAATAAAACAAAGAAACCATGTTCTCTTCAGTGTTACCCAAATCAAGGCTCTGTTTATTCCAAAAAGAATTACATAGTAAAATAAGATATTATATTTTGTTTGTATGTATGTAGTGTTTTGTATAATACCGAGAACTGCTAATACAATTTACTCAACTTAGGGCATTAAATATCATGTACTTCATAGTTCAAGAGACTGTTTCATTCAAATAGGGCAATTAGTACTATTCTATCTAGGTGTGTAAGTGTTTTTTTTAAATCACATGAGGCTTTTTGTACTAAAAAGTGGAGGGAAACTTGTTTAAACAAATTTCTAAGAGAAATATGTACATAATACTGGAAATTTGTGGTAAGGAAATATTCTTTACTTCAGTTGCATTTCTCACTGACAATAAAGTGGTGCATCCATGCTACCTCCTACTTGTCAACAAAGATGGTATTTACCCTTATGTTTTTGTATCATAGTAGATTCAATCCAACTTTCTTTATTACAAAGCATCTTTTTGTTAACAAGTTTGTTTCTTTATGATGATTTACTTAAAGTCTGACTTGCTTACAGAAGTTTGCCTCTCTACTATTTTATTTAACACTGTAGAAATGTACTAATAAGCATTGCTCACTACACGGTTAGAGTAGAGTTTTCATTTATAATTCTGTTTAAAAGATTGATCATTTTAGAAAATTCGAACACAGATTGAAATGTTTCTACATATGAAGAGAATGTTTACAACTTAAAATTTAGAGCTTGTTTTGGATGTGATTATATGTATGAAAACTGTAACACTATGCTCATGCTAAGGACCTACTTACAGAATTACTGAAATAAATGTGCTGTGAGGATGGAAATATGGTGCAGGTGTCTTGGTCATGATGAATCGTGTTTGTTCATTTAAACTGTTTCAGAACATGATTTTTGTTTAAATCAAATCAGATTCCTCTACAAATCAATTTTGTATGCAAGTAACATTTCATTTTACTCATATAGGGTAACAGATACTGTAGTTAAGCCAAGGATATGCATTGATATTTTCTTTATATGTAAATAAAGTTAAAAGCAGTTAAAACAAGAGGAGTATTTTGGTAGAGTATATACATACCTCACTGCCAGTGAAATTGCTTTCCTATGGTATATCTCCTTACCAGAAAAATCTCTAAATAAAAAGGTTTAAAGAAAATCTAAATGTCTATAATGTGAAGCATTTATTTGCATTGTGTGAATTAAGTTTGTGAAATTTATTTGTCTTGCTTGAGATTAGAATCTTCTCATGATCTTAAGTAAAATTACATTTACTTGCAATAAACTGACTTGTTCACGGAAGCATTACACTTGATTGGTGGAAAATATGAGTAAATGTCTGTCTTCCTGTATGTGCGCAGTTCAGAGTTAAGACATGAGGCTCGTTAACGTTCTGGTAAAATAGATGGGCTGAAAATACACAGCTGTGCAGGACAGAGTCCTCAGACAAGGCCGTGCCAGCTCTGTCAAGGATGTCATTAAATTAGTGCTATTGGGTGTTTTACTGTACAGGTTGCTACAGATAACTTTAGCTTTATTGTCAACATTTGTTCCTTTTTTTCCTCTTTTTTTTTTTTCTAACTGGAAGATCTACATCAGTACATTTAAAGGCTGAAGGAAAAAATATGTTAGAGATTTTAGGAAAGATAACTGGGATGTTGAAGTGTATTGCAGACAAATGTGTATGAAGACTAAACTTGTGTATGATTCTGGGATTTTTTTATATGCTGTGAAAATGGAAGATTTACAGCAATGTGTTGACACAGAATAGAGGGAAGTGATCAAATCACCTTGAATGTTTGTAATGCTTTAATAGAGTGCTTGTTTACCCTTCTCACCAAAAAAAGGTGCTTGTGAGAGCACCATATTTTGTGGCTGTTTAACAGATGAAAAAAATTAATTAAGTGCAAATGATATTTAACTAGTATTGCTAAGAATGCTTGTTAAGGTGAAGCCATACTGTGCAGAATTTAGCAGTAGCAAAAAAACTCTTATTAGGTTCATGATAAAAAAACTAGTTTACTCTATTTAATTCATTAAACCCCAACAGTGAGCTGCTTTGTGTAACGCTAAAATGCAAGTTTGTGTCTGAAGAGCAGGGAGGTCTAGGCCTGATTAGTTTCCCAAATGTGACTCCTTTGATGCAGAGCCGCAGTTTCTGGTGGCGGGACTTACTGGGTGCCTGCGCTGGAGCTGCCTGCCCTGCTGGCGCCCCAGCCGGGACAACAGCGTCTGAAGTACATACAGAAGTTCTGGAACTCTTCTGATTACTAAATTAATTGCATATATGGTTGATAGGGACTGAATGATCTTTAAAAATAACGATAGGATAGCCTTAAGCTTTCTTTAGCTGCTAGGTCTCAAGTGGGGCTGTGTGTTTTCTCGGTTTCTGTTGTTCGGAAATGCAGATATTCTGTCACTACCTACAAGGAGATATAAATCCCCCTTTGCAGAGTTATAGAGATTCTAAATAATCTGGTAGAAGAGAGTTAATTAAACCAGTCACTTTATCATATGAATCTCATGTTTTGAGATGTATGGCTTGAGAGTCTCTGTGGCAGTCTGTGCTGAAGGGCTGCACTTCCAGAATTGCACATATGAACTGGAGGGTTCGTCTGTCCACATTGGCTAGATTGCTTTGGGGTGACAGCTGCAGTGGCGTCATCATTTGTGTTTGGTTGATTTGGGTTCCTTATCACAATCTTGTGTGTTCCTGGAGTTGCCCTAGTTTCTGGTAAAGCTCTCTTTAAGTAGCAGCCTCTGGAAAATGACAAAGGAATTTCCAGAATGCGTAGAGAAGCCTGGGAAATAGTAGAAGACCACCCTCCATGTTTTGTAAGGTGATTACCTGTATCCCCTAGTCCCAGAAATGTTTCCAATAATCTTGGAAAAAATTAAAACTCTTGTTGGCCTTGCTTGAAAAGAGGTTTCTGCAGGACCTTGGGAAGGCGATTTTAAAGCGTTTGTGGCAGCTGCTGCCAGGTGGCAGTGTGTTCAGGCTGGATGCGTGGAAGATGGGAGATGGAGGCAAGTGGATAACAAACGCTGGCTCGCAAAGATCCCTGGGCGTTTACTCCTGTTTGCCATGTGCTGCTTCGTGTGGGTTGCGTGGATTGTACTGGGTGGGCTGCTCCCACAAACCGAGGTGCTCCAGCTCTGCCCGCAGACCCACCGTCTGCTTCCTCAGGGCTCAGCCAGCCAGTGTCAGGCAGTGAGCTGCTGACTCTTCTCCCTGGGAGAAAAGGCACAGTCCAGGCAATAGCGAACGGTAGCCATTGGGGAGGGATAGCGAGCGCCAAACGCGCCAAAGATGGGATTGTGACAGCTGGGGTTTGTCCTGGGCCAGGCTTGTCGTGTTTGAGCACGTACCTGTTCAAAATCCTGCCTTTTCAGCCGCACTCAGGGAAATCGCCAAGGTCTTTGAGGTAAGTGGATCACGGGAGGAACGCGAGTCATGAGTTGGGGCTCAGAGAAGCGCGTCCATCCCAAGTCTGGGAAGGTCAGCCTCACGGCGCTGAGACGGGGAGATCTCTTTCTGCAAAGCTCTTTTGACACCAGGGCTTTTTCTGGGCCGGTTGTGGTTCTGGATTATCCTGCATGTCAATAGTGCTTTAAAGAGGGGTTATTTGTTAAATCTTCTACCTGATTCTGAAAACCTACAGAAGATAAATGTTGGCGCTGAACAAAGGTGGAAAAATTAACAGCAAGTAACAAGTACTTGGTTTTAGCTAAGTGGTAGGGGCTGTGAAAGAAGCCTGTTTAGTTGAGCACTATGGTTAACAGACTTTTCCACTCTTTATCACAGTAGTTAATGTCCTGGATACTTTACACTAGTTTCATATTAAAAAAAATACTGGTTTATATAGTTTTGACTTTGTTTTTTTAAAAAAAGGTCTTTTTACGGTGGTGCTTATTTAAAGAGCTGACTGCATTATGATATATTTCAATCCACCATGCTTTGTAGGTGCTGTTGCCTGATGCTTGGGTAGCAATTTTGATGTAATGGAAGCATTTGGCCACAGTGCCGGGTCTGTAATCTCTTGCAATAAAATGTTCCTTTTTAACACGGCAGGCTGCGTGGTGTTCTTCCCGTAGCTCCGAGGTGAGCTGCACGGCACGCGTCGCCTGAGCCCGCCGCTGCCGCTCCATGGCTGGATGCTGAGGCGAAGGGGGCGGCTTTGCTGGCTGTAGCCGTCTGGAAATTCAGAGAGATGAGGCGAGGAGAGGGTGTTCACATTCTGGAGTTGGAGGCAAGGAAGGAGGATTGGTGGTGGAGGGAACATCACCAGAGCCAGGGGCCCAAACCTGAAGCCAAATCCCTCGCTTCACAAATAGCAGCGGCTCTCATCCACGTGTCCTCACGCTTCCCACTCTACACGGTCTAGTTTCTCTGGTGCCTTCTTTCCCAGTTGGAAGCTGGTTTTGCCTACAGCAGAAGCTGCGTGGTGGCTTCCACGTGTACCTGGACCCCAAGTTCTCTGGAAAACCTGATGGGTGTACCTGGGGTGTCCCTGTGCACCCGCCATTCCCCGCAGTCTCCTGCTGCAGCACGAAAGGATTTATTGCCGTACCACCACCACTCTCACACACGCACTATAAGAACAAAAATGTGAAAACTGATCAAATTTAGTGTAAAAGTACTTTTTTCCTTTTTTTTTTTTTTTCTTTTCCCCTTCTCTTTCCCACTTTTGTTTTTAAGCAAGGGCTGGAGTATGGGTTCCCTCTGCCTTGCCTTGCTAAGGGTACTCTGGCACTGCTCGTTCTCATTTCTACTTGCACTTTAGGCTGATAAACTTGTATTTTAAAAGCCAAAGCAAGAAATCCCCCTAACTTTAGCGCCCAGTGTGAACGTATGTCCGCTAAGAGCCTTGGAATAAAACTTCTTGGGAATGCTCGAGTGTGTCAAGTAGAAGGACCTGGTGTTCGGAGTGGCTGGTCTCCGGCTGCGGTGCCTTGGCCCGGGTGGCAGGGGGTGGCGGGGGCTGTGCACTTGCTGGTTACACAGGGACTTCACGGGTGTTTCCTGAAGACTGACGTGCTGTTATTTTTCTTAGAAGTAAAAATTGGAATAAATTTATCCCTGCAGGGTACAGGGATAACTGTATCCCGTATAGGCTCTTCTCTAGGTGGAGGCAAAGTTTGTTAAAAAAGCCCTGGAAGACCTTTCTCGCGCAGGCACTGCACGCTTTTTTAACTACAATTAAAGCCCGAGCAAACGTCATCCTTGGTAACTGTGAGCCCAGAGACCTCAAAATTGCAACTCTTACTCTCCAGCGGGGGAGCGAAGCGAGCCCTGGAGCCTTCTCACAGCTTCCAAAGTGTTTGTAGTATGCATGTTGTATGAATCGCAACACTGTTGGGCTTTCTATTTTCCCTTAAAAGTACACTTTTGACTCATAAGAGCAGAGGTTTACGTACCAAGCGATGACGATAATCCCTCTGCATTTGTGTCACGGACCTGCAACGTGAAACATCCTCACCTGACGTTTATGGTGAGTGTTCCTAAATACAATCTACCACTTTCCAAAAAAACCTGTTTATAGGAAACTGGAAACTTCACATGTTTAAACATTGGATTATGTATCTTTAAACCGGCAGCAGCTGTGAGTCATGTTTGTAGCGCTCCGTGAAACTCCCCCAAATCCATCCTCATTGCTGCAGCAACAACTGCTGAAGCTCCGAATCCCATTGTGCTCTTTGAAATGGCTTCAGAGAAGTGAGTGATAAAGCAGAATGCAAGCTGACGCCGTTAACCTGTGTTTTAACCAAATAAGGAATCGTGTGTCACCCAGGTACAAGTCTTGCTGACAAGGAATAATTCTTTCATCTGTCTCTTCCCTGAAAAAACAATTGTGTGAAAGTAGGAGAAAGAAAATAGCCTTATTTGGATGAAGAAGCAGGGGGGGGAAAAAATCTTTTAAAACCAACCAAACAAAACCCCCACAGGTTGAAACAGAAACTGCAAACAGGGGAAGACAGTCTAAGCCTGAGGTTGACACTTGTTTTGTAGTCCCTGAAATCCAGCTGATGGCTGCATTTGCTGCGCCTCCAAATCTTCAGGGGTGTGTTTGAGTTCCCGGCACAGAGGCGGTTAGGGCAAATATTCTCCTTAGCTGAACAGCCAAGGAATAAGTTTTAACCCCCAACTGAAAGAAATAGGCAGTGACAGGGAAAAGTGGATTTAAATCCAATTTCTTGTGTTGGAAGTCAACTGTACCCATTCCATTTGCCATCTGGAGTACGTTTGCTGATGCTTTTTAAGTGCTGCGTATAAATCCATAGGCACTTGGTCCTGTCATGAAGGAGCATGAGCTGCTCTTCCCACATATGGCCTCACTCACAAATTTGGTACTCAAATCTGAATTTTCCAGGTTCTGTTCACGTAGGGATTAGCATTCACTGCCTCAGAAATACCTCTCCTCTTTGCTATTTGGCATCCATCGTTTTATAACGCTCTCTCCTCGTGGCAATAACCTCCACTACCAAACCCGGTGCTCTCTCGCTGCAGCTGACCACGGGCGCTGATAAAGGACTGAAGACCCTGACCCAGAATGTGAGTGTTCTTCCAGGATCCCCAACTCATTTCTTTGCCCTCAGGCCCAGGTTCCCATCTGGGGACGGTACTCAGCCACGTCTCACTGGGCTCTAGCCTGACCGTTTTCATTATCTTCATTCCTAGCATGGTTTGTTTTCCCCTTCCTCGCTTTTTTGCTTATATCCACATTTGCTTTTTCTTCTTCATTTTTCATCCCTCTTGTTCTTTAGGACTTTATTTTACCACTGGCTACCAGCAAGGAAGCTTTTCTGGAAAATCCTGTGAGCTATGTCGCAGTGAATGCAGTAGAGTACTGCTTAGTATTCTTAAAAGCTTAGTTAATGGCCTGATTTCTGATTTATATGGAGACGGTAGCTGTCTGTACCTAAGTGGTGGGGGGAGGAGGAGAAATTGCACATTTGGAAGAGAAATTGCACAGAACAAAAATCCTAAGTTACACAGTTGGTACCAACCCAGGGCTCCGGAGCCGACGCCTCTGTTGGGAACTGAACTCCTGCCTCGTGAGTTACCATACGTAGCATGAGCCCATCCTCGAAAGTGAACATCTTGTACCATCTTCCTCTTTTGTCTGCATGAAAGTGGGTTGCTGGCTTTTATTTTTTGTGTTTTTCTTTTGTTGTTGTTGTTGTTTTTTCTTTTATTTTTTTTCCTATCTTTTCTTTTCTTTTTTTTTCTGACGGCCTTTCTGAAACCACAGAAGTATTTATGTAATGAAGCGTTTGCTTGAACGGTTTTTGTGAACAAGCAGCTGCTTAGCTTTGAGCAAAGCAGAACAGGGATATCTATTAAAAACTGGTAAAAACATACCAGAGATAAGAATCTCAGCCCATCTACTAGTAAATGATGAATGCGATAGATGATAGCATGAAATTCTTCGGAAATTAAACTGTGGTTTCAGATTCAGATGTAGAAATGCGCCAGCAGTACGTGAGCAGCCCCCTCCGCTGCCAGCAGCGAACAACATCAGCAGCCTGCAGGTTCCTGGGGTTTCCTGCACTCCGCAGGAGCCGGCAGAGGATCCCGTGAAGGCTGGGGAGGAGAGAGGGAAGCCCTGCTTTCCCGACACGCGTTGTGTGCTGGGCCGTGGAAGTTGTACGGTGGTCCAGACTACGTTTTCTTCATGTTACTTTAGAAATGGAAAGCAGCAGGTATGTTACACAAGAGTATCTACGGTCTAGATGCGTTAGATACCTGCTACCGTCGCAGCCAGGTTTACGGTGGACGGATCTTTTATTTTTTCCTTTGTTGAAGCAGTAGGTGCTTATCTTGCTCTTGTCCTTCAGATTTCAGGTGTCTTCCCTACCTTAACAGACTGAAAATGTCAATCCTGGCTATCCAGTGCTCCAAAAGGGCGGGTGAGAGCTCCCCATCGTGAGTTTAGGTACTTGATTTCAGGTTTCTATCTCTGAGGAATTTGACTGAAGCTGGCACATCTATTCTGCTGTTGCTGTTATTACTGCGCACAGAGAGCGAGCTCTGACCCGTTTGGGATCAAACTGAAAATGGAGCGGGTCCTGAAAACTGAACCGGGGGTATTCAGAGCTTCAACTGCTTCACGTTCATATCCAGCTGCCAGCAAACGGCAGCACGTGCTGCCCGCAGCCAGCGCAAGTATTCACTGCTGTCGCGGGGAGCTCGTTTATCGACGGAGAAAATCTGAGCACTTTCCCTACTTTTTTTGAACTTGCCCTGCATGCACCTTCTCTCTCAGTCCCTTTCCCCTGCCCCAGGAAAGCGTTCGTTGTCTTGTTTTTAACTAGAAAGTTTCTCATTAAAAGTCTGTGTTAATTCTAGAAGACTCGCAAAGGTGAGATTTCTTACCCCTCGTTACCCTGCAGATCTGAACTGCTTCCCCACGCAGAGGTAAGATGGTCTCTGCCTGCAGGGGTTACCGAGGCCCAGCTCCAGGGCTGTACCTAGGCAGTAAATCAAATCAAATAATAAGTATAAATGTAGCCTTTCACCATGTCATTATTTTGCCTTGGTTAAGAGTCAAATCGGTTTCGATCTTGCTCAACAGGGACGCTCTGAAGACAGCAAGGCGGCGTGAAACCATCGCCTCGTTGAGGTGTGGATAGTGCCATAGCTGGAAAATGGGGAACGGCCGAGCCGTGGCCGAGGGCAGCGGTGGTGCTGCCGACACACCGAACCCAGCCACGTCCTAGTCCTGAAGCTGTCCTGAGTGTTACATTCTCCATTAAAGTCCACATGACCTCTGACCTGATTAGTGCTGGGAACTAATTGGGTAGGAGAGAGGAATTGTGCCTACTGCTGAAAAAAAGTGCTCAGGAAAAGAATTCGGTATAAGTCATCAGAAGTTACTGAAATGCATCTTCTTTAAAATACTCTATTCCAGAAGTTAATAGGTGGAGAATAAGAAATGCAAAATGTAATATCTTCGAAGAACAGGTGCGGCTGACATCTGACATGGAAAAACATATTGAGATTTCAAGATTTCAAGATCAGGTATTACAGAAGAAAATAGGAAAAGCGATTGAACTGCTTTGGGGACCCTTCATAGGTGTATCTGCTCTTCCTGAAAATGCATGCAAACCTGAATATTTTGTTGTCTCTCTTCCATACAAAAAATGGCTTACGCGATAGAACGGGAAACGCAAGATAAAAGGAGAGAGTTGTCTCACTGCAGTATTTTCATTAGGATTGTGCGGAATAAGTAATTTCCCATAAAACGGGAGGGGTGGAGAGCAGCGGAACCCGCGTGTGCTGCAGCAAGGCTGGTAATTAGAATGTAGCCCGGCAAAACCACAAGGGGGTATGTAATAAAAGAAAGCTTTAATGCGATTTAAATACCGTGACGGAGTTGCATTCAGGGACAGCCTGGTCACCCAGCACAGTGTGACGTCCTCCTCCATGGAGATGTGCTCCGGCGACAGGCTCCCGCTCCGGCCATCTGGCTGGGGCCGCAGGAGCGCGGCGCGGAGAGGGACGCGCAACCCGGTGGGACACAGCGGATTCGCTTTAAAGTAGGCACGGCATACTTCCCATAACAAAAGCTTGAACATGGCCCTAATTTTCCCTCGTGTGGGAGTATGTCATTTAAAAGGGATTAAAAACAAAGATATAGTGTATCTTGGACACATGCCTGTAAATCTCCTTCCCGTACTCCTGCCGCTCGCAGGCGCGGTGGGGAAGGTGTGTGCTGAGCAGGAAGGTGGGGAAGGCCTGTGCTGAGCACCGTGGGCCGCAGAGCAGCATTACGCTCTTGCTCAAGAAATTTGGTAAAGCTGTAATATGCGTCCTCTGTCCCAAAAGCCCGGCGATGGGAAGGGCACGTGAGCTGGGCTTTCTTTTTCCATAGCTTCCTTTTGGCAGAATACTTCTGCTTTTAAGTCCTTTTAAAAGGCACCAGTTTTCATGTCATCCATACTTTAACTTTTTTTTTTTTTTTTTTGTAATTCAGAGAATCACAGGATGGTTCAGGTTGGAAGGGACCTTAAAGATCATCCATTTCCCACCCCCCTGCCATGGGCAGAGACACCTCCCATTAAACCAGGCTGCTCAAAGCCCCATCCAGCCTGGCCTGGAACACTTCCAGGGATGGGGCATCCACAACTTCCCTGGGCAACCTGTTCCAGTGCCTCACCACCCGCACAGTAAAGAATTTCTTCCTGATATCTCATCCAAACCTACCCTCTTTCAGTTTTGTCTGGTTTCTTCTAGTCAACATGTTATTAATGGGGGCTGATTTATTTGCTTCCACTTCTAAACTTCCTGTGCCATCTACTAAATATTCCCCGAGTCTGGTGTAGGTGTGTGTTGCTGTCCTTTAAAGCATAGTGGATTTATTTACCTGTCACTGGTCTTCGAAGAGGGATCATTGCTAACAGCAGGCCAGGCAGCGCCTTCTTCGGAAGCCTCAGCCCAAGCTGTCCTGCTCTTCCTGGGAAGCAACTTCTTCGAGGGTGGATCTCCGTCACTTCTCCCTCTGCTTTTCTTGTCAACCCCTGTCTTCACTCTGATGGGAATTATCCCCTTACATCTCCCTCCCTCTGATAGTACCATGTTTAAAAAAAAGGCTTTTTTTCCTTACGTGCCATAAATACGTAGGTATAACAGTGCCTGGATTTGTAAGCCTCTGTTTGGGCCACACAGTTTTGTTAGTCAAAGTTATTCTGTGAAGTAAACAAGTATCTGGATAGTCTATAGACATAACAATTCTAGAAACGGTTTCTGTGAGTTAAATATTTTTAATTTAAATATTTAAATTAAATACTTTTTCAGAAAGGAGGTTGATTTGGGATTTTTCACCCATGTAAAGGACAAACTACAGGGATGAAAGGCAGGATTTAAAGGCAAATGAGATACTGGAGTTGCAGAAATCACAACACTTCACCTGCACGGAGAGAAATGCCCAAATATGTCAGTAAAGCAGACATTAGCTGGTGCCGGAGCTCTCTAGAAAGATCTCCTCAGCCCTGCTGTGAACACTCAGTACTGAGGACGGTTATTCCAGCCAAATACATTTGACTTGTGTCGTCTTCTGCTTGTTCGCAGCACAAACAAGGCAAAAAGAAGACCTTTCCTGCCCCACTTGGGCTGATGCAAGCAAAAGCTTTCACCATGTGAAATTCCTGATTCCTGATTGAAATTCCTGATTCCAGATGATATTCTGATGGTGAAGAAATTTGGGAAGTGAATTGGTCGGACGGATCAATGGCCAAAAGACCCAGTGACACCTGCCCTAAGGGCTGCTGCCTGTGCATTCCCTTGTGCTAAGGCAATAGTAGACAGAGCGGAGACACGGACCCGAAATTCTCCGAGACTGGCGATGCCTGGGGAGCAGAAGGTGCACCATCTTGTTTGTCCTTCTCTTCTTTGCCCCAGATCCCATTTGTCAATTGGACTATTCTGGAACAAATATGGAGCCTGGTGGAGTTTAATGGGTGGCCGTGCTGCAGCTGCTGCTCAGGACGTGAGCTTGTTTTCATCATTTTAGGTTGTGCCTTTTCCTTTAACATACATGTCGTTGTTTTCATATGTTGATTTTCCAGCATAATTCATACTCTGAAATGAGTAGCATCAGGAGAGGAATCAGATTAGCTCTTCAAGTTCTACTGTGTGTGATCTGGAGCGAGCGAGGGGGCTGGCACTGAGCGTGTCTCAGCTGATGGAGACGCTGGCTTTCTGTCTCGTGTTTCTGTGCGCCATGGAGACGTTCAATTATTTCTGAAATGTCACTCATCACGTTGGATGTTACTGCTGCTAGTCTTAAAGAAAGTTGGTGGAGAACTACTTTTTAGAAGTGTTTTTTTTTTTATATACTCCAAGAGGATGGAGGCCAGCAATGATACACGTATCACTGTGAGAGCAAAAAGGATAATGTGGAAAATTGTCAGTGCTGGATAATCAGTCTCCAGGGCACTGGATTTCTAAGTGTCCTGGGCTGTGTTATAAGTGTGTTATCAGGATTAAGGGAAAAAACATCTCTTTTCTACAATACTACAATAAAATAACTTAGAGGCCGCAAGATCCTTTCCAGCGCCTGTACATGAGTAGAATCATAAGAGATGATGCAGATGATACAGTAATTCAGATGCCGTACTTAACAGCTTCATTGGGTCAGAAATGGTATCAAGCAGACTGATGCAGGTACGGGCTCTATCTGCAACATCCTGGGCAACAACTGCAGCAAAACCCAAAAGCAACAGCTGACCACCCATAACTCATTTAGTGTGTTCCGCAATAAGCCTTACAGAAAAATTTATGGAGCAGATGGGCAAGAAATGTTCATGGCCTTATGTGCCTGTGGCTTTTCGTAAACAGATACAAGTGAACGTATCTCAGGAATTCCTCACTGAGGCTCCTGGGTTGCGTAAAAACATAAAATGGGCCCGCTGGAGCGGATTCTTGAGCCTTGAAATGAAACCATCATGGACACGATTAAAAATAATACTTGTCGCAGTTACAGATGTAGTATTTCTTTGTCTAATACACCTTACAGAAGATCAGGATGATGTGATTAGAGCATCTGGTGCTCCACGTGAGACTAAATTAAGAGTGCCCCATATGGGGTTAGGAATAGGGGAGTTCTTAGCAGGGATTGTCAGCAGCCAGTGGAATCGTTAGCGTTTTACACTTTGCTTCAAAGGAGGATGCCCGTAGGATCACAGGGCTGCATTGCCCGTGATTCTGTGGGTGGACTCCTGGGCCATGATCCCAAATCACATCAAAACCGCATTTGGGCGAACTGGTGGAGATGTAAGGGAGCAGGACAAGCGGGGCTTTCCTTCCCTGCTGCATCTCTTCACCAGGGCAGCTCATAACACAGCGCCAGCGCTGCCGCGCCAGCTCTGCCCAGTGTTCCGTGGGCCAAGTGTGAGAGCAGGACGCCCCTCAATCTGCGCCGTGAGTGACTCCTCAGCGCCCACGTTGTCTCCTTACTGAAGAGGGTCCGTGGGAACCAGAGGTAGGTCTGTGGTGGCTCCAGAATCGAGGATGGCCATGCTGGGGCCACAGGCTTTGTGCCGGCAGCTAGGTGCCCACCCTCCTCATGCCGCTTTGGGTGTCTGCAGGACAGGGCTGTGGCTGCAGCTGGGGGCATGAGGGCACCTGGGCTGCTGTGGCTTCCTTCGGTGTCTGCAATCACTTTGGATTTCATTACCAAAAAAAAAATAAATCCCCCCTTGTGACTCAAAATAACATGAGACCTCGTTTTTTTCATCTCTTGCACAATTTCAGCTTAAAAATACCATGAGAAGAAAGACTGTTACTTTTTCTGTACCATTTAATATATCTTTGATTGTTACAAAAATGAAATGAAACAATGAGCGCATACACACACACTTGCACACCCATTCACACCAAATGCAGATAATTCACAGTAGCATTTTCCCACTGACTTAAGAGAGTATAAAAACCCCAGATGTTCATTGCTTTGGAGATGAAGGTCTCAGGTAACCTTGATGGATTGTGATTCTTGTTATTGCCCAGAACAAGCCGTTCATTCACTGTTTTCATTTCTACCTTTAGTAACTCCACAGTTTTTTGTCCTTTCTAAAGTCGATGCAAAGGAGAGACAAAGTTAATTCTGGAAGCAGTGGTTTCCCTCTATTTGTGAACGCAGTCGGCTCTGTGGCAACTGTTTGCAAACGCTCCGCTCCTTCCTCCCACCCCCTGTCTGTGCCATCTCGTAGAGTGTAAGATATTCCAGAAGGGAAACATCTTAATTTTGTATCTGCGTAGCTTTTGGTACCAGGGATTTCATTTCAAGTTTCCTCTTGGTAGTACAAATAAATAGTCATTTATTTATTTGGTTTGTACTGGGCAGCGATACCTGAGCACCACAAGCGGCGTGCCAGGGTGAGACTGGGTAACGCTTGCACGGGGGGAGGAGGGGACAGGAGTTGTCACGGGGATATTCTCAGCCAGTTTTGTGCCGTGGTTTAATTCTCGTGTGAGAACAGTATCAGATGATTTATTTCATTTACTCTATTTGAGACTATTAGCTATGAGAAGCAAGGTACAGTAAATTATATAGCATGCAGAGCATATAAGCGTGATATGAGAATCCTGTTACTGATGTATGAGAAGAAAAGGCCTGAAGCCCTGTTTTATTATTCCGTAAATATGCTGTGCTAGAGGCTCTTAAAGCAAGATGAAAGTAGAGGGGTTTTTTTTAATGTTCATTACAAAGGAGTCCTTCTCACACTTGGCCGGGTGAATCCCTTCTCCGACTGTGACTTCGTGTGGCCACTTGTCTGGAGGGTCCCCAGAGGTCAGCCCTAATAAAAGGTTATCAAATACCCAGAAATTATGGACTTCTGGGTAATCAAAGTCTGCTCATAGGAAGTGCCAGATAATTTATTTACCTTCTAGAAACAGTAGAGCAAAATTTGAATGGAGGAGGATGTTCCTTTCAACAGAAATATGTACTAGAAAATAATTTTAAGTAGCATTATTAAGATGATGAAGATAATTTAAAATGTAGCATTGAGGCGGCAAATTTTCTTAGTTAAAAACAGGACTCATCTCACTGGTAATATGAAAATTGTGCACATGAACTACTGTGTGCAAAGCTTCCCCGCAAAGCTCTGCAGAAGGCTGGACGTTTGACACGTTCAGTTCTATATCCAGTATCTTACAGCTCATTGCTGGGCAAGTGTAAGCTGCTTATGAAACTAGTTGTGGTTACAAGGTACAAAAGAAGATGACAAGGAAGTAATATGTTCATAGCAGGAAACCCTTCTTAACATCAGTCTTTCCCTAAACCTAAATCTCTTCCCACTTTTCCAGCCACACCTTGCTACAATTTTTGTCTATTATTGCAAATTGCCTCTGACGTTAGGGAAGATTGATGGGAGTAATTGAAAATTGTAGCAAGGTGTGGCTAGAAAAGTGGGAAGAGATTTAGATTTAGGGAAATACAATATTTATCTGAACTAGACTGAGATTTTCTCCTCTTTTTTCCCGTTTTTTTTTTTTTTTTTTTTAGCATATTGCTTATTTACTGGGGAAAAGCCCTGGCATTACGGTATGTGTCTAGGGAGGAGGACTCACGTTCTGCCTTAGGGGATCGATACCCAGACCTGGGATCACCTCGGCGGTCGGGTTACGGACATACCTTAAACATGTCGGTGTCGTGCATCGGAGAGTCGTCTAACCTGCTGGAACTCCTCCACCTGGCACACGGCATCTCCGCACGGGCTGGGCCACAGGGCAGAGGGAGAGGAGGTCACCAGATGCTGCTGGGAGCCGGGCTGTGCCCAGGGGAGATGGGGCACCCGGGGGCACGCAGCGTCCAGCCGGCGCCAAGCACCTCTCCAGGAGGGACCCAGCCCAGAGGAGACGGCGGAGAAGGGCCCCCTCCAGCACCGCGGCTCCAACGCTCTCCTCGGAGATGAGAGATGGAGGTTCAAATCCCTCCAGGCAGAGAAGGGATTGAACATGGATCTCCCACATCCTGGGTCACTGCCCTAATTACTGGGTTAGTGGATAGAAAGGGAATGACAGCAGCTGTGGTGAATCCAACCTCTTATTTCCTTTGTGGGTTTGGGGTTTTTTTCTGTTGCAAGTGCCCAAAACGAAGCATTTTCGCTGAAACAAAGCACTTCCCTCGCTGCGAAATTTATGGGATTTGTTTTGTTTCAGCAAAGAAATCTGGAAAATATTATTTCAGATTGATCTGAAGGCAGGGGTTTTGCTCATTTTAGTTTCGTTCGGTTGCTTTACAGTGGATTCAATTATTTGCGCAAACCTATTTGTAAATGTTAAAACCTACAATTTGGGCTTTGCCAGAGGACAGTTGCCTACAAAATCTCAGCCCATACTGGTGGGCTGCGATCCTCCCAGTGACAGTAGCTCCCAGCAGAGCAGAGCTCGTGGAGGTGGTGCGGTGGGCTCGGACCTGTGAGTAGACAGGTATGTGTACACATTATTGAAATACTGAATGCTATAAAATATGTATTTACATTGATTTAGAAACTTTAGTGAAAAATTGGCACTCTATAGTCCCTTGATGCCTTTCATGGGAAACAAGGGGCAGCTGGTCCCACAGGGAGTATCTTTGGGAAGTGCAGCTAGGTACAGGTCAGAGTGGTCTTCCTCGGGGAAGGATAACGACTTGGTACAAGCCTTCCACTGGCTCATTTTGGATGACCGTGTTTGGATGCTTTCTTCGTGGCTGGATGAACCATCAGGTCATAACCGTATTAAGGTTTAGTTATTGGTACTCACTGGAGGGAGGCGAGGTGTGCAGTGAGACACGGGGGCTCGATGTCTGCAGAGGGAGAGAAGCCGGACCCCGTTGTGAAGTCTCTGCTAAGTGAAAGGGAACTGTGGATGGCTCTGCCATACCTTTTAAATATTCAGGACTGTGTTTCAATTTTACTACTCATCTGCTGGTTGGGAGTGGGTCACCACAGCCAGCCTACTTGTAGGAAGCAAAAGTACATGGTTACTCTACTTTTATTCCCTTCTTTGGGCCATTGTGGATTCCAATATGTCTGTTAATTGTATTTTATAAATGACATAAATGTACATGGAACATTACAACAGGGAAAATATGACAACAGTAATGCTACAGAGCATAATCCCTGCCTCAGGAGCTTGCTATCCAAAAGCCTGAGCATGTTCGCTGTACTTAGGGAGGGAGCGGTGTGGAGATGTTATCTCCGCTTGGCTTCACACAAGATTTGGGGTTCTGATAAATGGGCAGGAGGAGCTGAGAACGGAGAACTGCCTCTCCGGGGACAAGACATCTGGGTTTGAGCATCTCTAAAAAACTCTTCGGTGAGATGGATGGGGGGATTTCAGCTCCTCATTCTAGCTAATGGAAAATGGTCAGGGGGTGTGTGTGGGTGTGTGGGTGTTGGATAAACAACACAAAAAGCTGCAAGAGTTTACATTTCATTTAATTCAAAACGATCATTAAAAAAGCAAAACCCAAAGCGTCGCCAGCAATTCGCACAGCCTTGCTTAACGCTTCTCAGGTGCGGCACACTTACTCTCACAGGATCAGGCCCTGAGGGGACGCCAAGAAGAGAAATGCTTGAAAGCAACATCTGGAAATTGAACACGAAGTAAAAGCTCGAGTGGAGGTAGGTGGGTTCGGGGGCTGTCTGCAGGAGCCAAGGCTGCGCAGTGGGAAGCGTGTAGAAAAGGAAAATATGTAGGAACTGAAATATATTCGGCTGCGATCATGTTAACGTAATGTGTGCAGTCATTTCCTCTTGACGAGAGTGTGTAGCACATCACGGAGCCGGATGGGCTGTCACGGGAAAGCAAAGGCAACACACACGTGTGCGTGTGTCACGGGCAGAACAACGGTGCGAGGGGTACGAGGCACGTATGGGGAGAAGCCACTGAGCAGAAGGCTACAGAAGATGAAAAATGCACTCAAGAAGGGCCTGTATTTTTGTGATAAAACTGACCAGTTGTTCATAATTAAAAGAAATGTTTCCCCAAGGTCACTTGAATTTTTTCGCCAGGATCACAAAGCTGTTCTAATCTCCACTGGTATTAGATCTTGAATTAAATGTGTGCTGGCATCTGCCAGGGTAAGTCTCTGTTTTTTCCTTCCACCCCTTACAGGAAACTTGGTTAATGTGGAAGGAGTTAAGTTCTGGAAGGCTCCAAGCCCTACAAGAAGGGGTTTGGGGCACAGCGAAACATCTCCTCCAAGCACTTGGTATCCCACAGAAAACTGGCATCTGTCTGATCCCTATTCCCACAGACTTTCCGCTGGTAAATGACCCACCGACTTCCTGATGTGCCAAAGTGTCGGTGAGGTCTGAGCTCCACCCATCAGACATGGGGACACGGAACTGACGGCTGCTTTATCCAGGTGGAATGACCTGCCTTGGAAGGACAGCCCATGGTTTGGTTCCCTAAGACCAAAAAAAGTCAATCTTTGAGCTATTGCTTTTTCCCCCAAACATTTTCTAAGAAGGCTGCCATACCAGTGTCTCTTCCTGTTAAAACTTATAAATGGTATTGCTTATGGCAAACAGCCCGTGCAATTCTGCAAGTCCTTATGTATTGATCTCCCCCCTCCCAAAATTTCAATCGGACTCGCAGTGCTTTTCTATCCATGAACACTTCAGCCGCATGCGGGCTGCTACACAAATTTGAAATTTCACCTTGCGTTATTGGATTTTTTATTAACTAGGGTTTATCACTATTACCTAACATCCTCCTAAGCCCAGGGCACTTGTTGTGACATGGGAGGGGTGTGTGATTAGCTCAAGCCTCATGGGCTTGTTCAAGCTTTTTTGGTTTCCTGCAGGTAGGAGCAAATGGTGGCCCCTGTTGGGTGACATCTGGCAGCCTTTCTGCCCCTCGCCTTGCTCCCTCACCAGCGGCTGGTGGCTGGGTGTGGGGTTTGGTGTCACCTACATGCTTTTCTTCTGCGGCACGGGTTTAAAACCTGGAGGGGCTGTCACGGGCCACCTCGGTTAAAAGGGCAGCTGGAGCCCCCGCCACATCTGGGCTGCGGTTTCTTAGCATTTGCTCAGGCATTGATTGCTCGTTGCTTATTAGGGGAAAAACTGAGAAAGGCCACTTCGGCGTTTGTTTGTATCCAGTTTTGGTTCTTTTTTTTTCTCAAGTAAATTGTCAGGATAGGCAGCACGTCTTTGATACTTTGTCTCTTTATCAGAGTCCAAGACAGCTGATGACATTATATTGGGCATTCATTTTAGATCTGCTGAGCCCACAGAAATCAATAGTTTTCCATTATCGGGTCCGGCTGGGTCACCGGTCTGTCAATGAGCTGTTACAATCGCTGTACAAGGGTGAGCCTGACCAGTCAATCGCTGCTGACAAGAGGAAAACGCGCCAACAGCCACCGGAACAAGCCAGAACACAGATTTGCACTTCAGTTTGCCATCCGAGGGGGCTGGGAGCAGGGCTATTTCCAAGATGTAGGGCACGCACAGTGGGAGCAGAGGCCCCCTCCCTCCCTCGCTCCCCCCCGCAGCAGGCAGGCCTTCTCCACGCCGGGAATTAAGGTTTGCTTCCACAGTCCCAAACCCTGGAGAACTCACGAACTAGAAATGAAAGAACCACCTTCCTCGGCGCTGTGTTTTTCCAGCCAAAAAGGGGAATGTTTCTGCTGCCAAGGCCAGCGTGGCTAGTCTTCTTTCTGTGGTGGCCATGGCTGGGGGATATTGGGCTCGGGGGCTCCTCGTCTGTGGCAGGATCCGTGCTACACTGTGCGGGAAAGCAGCTGACGGGGTTAACTCCAGCTCTTGTCTGTCTGTGTTTTAACACTGAATTACTATCAAACTTAAGAGCTGAGCAAAAATAAATATTTAGAAATTATCCCAATATTATGATTTTTAATTTTCAACTTTATTAACTTCTTTCAAGTGTTAAATCCTGACCGTTTTATTTACGCCTCCGGTCTTCTGTTTGATTCTCGCAGAAGTCAATATTCGCTTGTGTTCCATCATCAAACAAAAAACTGGTAATCAACTTTATCACTGGAAGCCAACTAGCTGGGTTTTAAAAAATACACTACCCAAAAGAAAGATCATTTTCTTTAAATGAGAGGAGAGGGAAGCCTTTTTAACGGAGAAGAGCAAACCTTCCTTTACTGGTAATTAGAAGCACCAGCCTTAAATGACTCGCAGCATTTGGTAGCTCAAGCCGCGTCAGATCTCTTACAGCATTAATTAAAAAGAATTTATGTTTTTTTAATAAAATGCTTCATGTTTTAGCCCCTTTTCTTCCTCCTACCAAATGTGATTACGGGGGCTGAAGGGAATTCAGGTTAATATGTTGACACACTTAACAATGCAGGGTCATGTCGCACAATCCGCTCGGCTGGTTCGGTGCCGCGCAGCCCTGACAGGTCCTAATCAACCGCTGCCCTAAAGGCAGAGCCAAGGAGAGGATTTTAATTACTGCTCTACGCGCGAGTTTGCCAGCATTAAATTGAGACATAATTAGGCCTCCGAATTTTAATAATTGTCCTAGCTAATTGGGCAGACAAGTACGCTCTGTAGCGTGGCGTGATTAGATAATTAGTGGCTCCAAATGACAAAATTGGGCTCTCGATTGCGGATTCCAGATGCGGGGGGGAGCGGGCGGCTCCTTGCGCGGGCAGAGCCGCGCCGGGGGAGGCGGCCGGGCCGGTCCCGGTGCGGTGCCCGTGCGGGGAGCCCGGCCCGGGGACGGTCGCGGTGCGGCGGTGTCTCCGGGCGGGAGACGCGCCTCCCGGGCGCCGGATGAAGGCGATTAACTGGTCGGTGCTAACTGATCTCCCCAGCCCAAGGACGGGGGGCGGCACAAGCGACGGCCACCAAAGGGCCGTGGCGGGCTCGGGCCGGCGGGACGGATCCCGCCTCGCCGGGCACCGGCAGGGCGGGGGCACGCGCGGCGCCTCCCCCCGCGGCCGCCAGGGGGCGCCCCTCCCGCGCGGCGGCGGCGGCGGCTCCGCGCCCCGGCGGTGCCCGCGCCCGCTCCCGCCTCCCTCGGCAGGGCCGGCCGCGGCACCGTAAGTACCGCTACCCATCACCGGGACGGCCCGCGCCGGTGGTGGTGGGGGGGAACCGCGTCCCGCCACCTGTCCCGCAGCCCGCCCTGCCGGGCCCTTCCCCGCCGCCGCTACGCGGCTCGGCGCCTAGGCGGGGATCGCCGCCCTGCGCGGCTCCCTGTCCCACCGCGCCCTGCTAGCGAGGTTTGCCAATAATATATATATATATCAAATATATATATATGTATCTGTCTATTTGAGACAGACCGGGGACTGGAACGGGCGCGGACATAGCCCCGGTAGCCTCCGACAGCGACAGCTGGCAGGTGCCGCCGTGCTGCTGCCGTCCTCCGCGGGTTTTACTCCCTGCGAGTCTTTTCCCGTTAAAAATAGCGTTTTTTTGATGATACAAGCACGCGTGTTAGTAATATTTTTTTTTTTATTTACTAAAAAAAAAAAGGCTTTATCTGGGGAGGGCGCGGGGATGAGCCCGTAGCGAGGCGGCGGTGCCGCACCGCGCCGCCGGTGCTCCCGGGCCGAGCGCTGCCCCTGGGTGGGTGCTCCCGGGCCGAAGCGCAACGTGTCCGTGGCGAGGGGAGCGGGGCTCGGCGGAGCAGCACCTCCCGGCTCCGCGGGCAAAGCGCGTCCGTTCCGTGCCCGGGAACCCCGCGCACCCTGGCTCCGTCTCCCCGTTCCCTGGAAGGAAAACGGGGAGGAGGCGAGGGCGACGCTCCAAAGCGGCTCCCGGAGAAGAGAGTCCTCTCCCCTCTCCTGCCCCACTCCCTCGCCCGCCCCTCCGCCGCCGTGCAGGTAAGCGGCCCCGGCCCCCGCCGAGCCCCGGCTGCTGCCGGCACCCCCGGGTTACTCCATCCACCCCGGAGAGAAGGATCATCGCAGGCTGCCGGGACGAGGACTTGCTTTGTTTATTATTATTATTTTGTCTGCGAAGGACCAGGCTGTTTTACGGAGCGATATAAAGTTGAATCACTAATAACCGAAAGTTAAAATGCAAACGCTTCGCTAGGAATCATTTCATGCAGCTGGTGCAAAATCGCTTTTATTTTTTATCTGCAGGAAAGGAAGAACAGTTTTAGGATTAATTTTTTTTCCTGTGTGTGATGGCACTGTCATCGAAATACGGATGGTTTTCCTGCTCCAACTGAAGTCTACATCAATGATTTTCACTACAGCCTAAGGGCTTCTTGGCTTTAAAGGTCTAGTTATTTTTGCTAATATATCAAGATTTTAACTCCTGACTATTTCATAAATCAACTTCAGATGCACTGTACGGTATTTATATACTTATTTTCAGAGGTATATTCTAGCTCAGTAGATTGCCGTCTTGCCATTTCAGCGCTTCAAAGCGATGATGTTGAGGATTGTCAGCTCTGAAGACAAGGTTAGCTCACAGGAGCAGGATGTGCTGTGTAAAATGCTGATTTATAAAAGCGTTACAATCCATATATCTTGCAGGTCGAATTGCATGCATTAGATGATAAGAAATACTTAGAGGATTGATCTGCCAGTGCATATTTAAAGCAAAATTCCTGTTGTCTTCAAAGGTGAGGGTGCTGGAGAGGTACCAGAGCAGAAGCTAGAAGGAGCATCTTACAACCAACCCCAGCCTGGTGAAGCTGTGGCAAAGCCCTCCTGTGTTCTGGTAACAAACTCCTGTGGCCTAATGTGCGCAGTCCTCACCCAAGCCCTTTCTAGGAGTGGTAAGCACCTTGCCCTGCTAAAAGTGAAAAATACCTCCTGCAAACCAAATAGATGCCTACTAATTTTTTTAAATCTTTTCTGACTTTGGTGGGCTCTTGACCACCAGGTGACACACCCTCGGGGCCTACGAGCTGCCGAGGGTGTTGCTTTCCTGTAATCGGTTGCTTTCTGAGCAGCCTCAGTGGTCTCTGTGCCCAAGAGTCTCTGGGGGGTGGCTCCTGCAGGCTCCATTTTGTTATCCTCCTGTCAGCATGCAGGTGCCAGCAGAAATAGATGGGCTTGTGATGCTCCTATGAAGGTGACATCCAGCTCCAAGTTTGCAGTTCATCAAGTCCACTTGGTGAAGTTGAACAATTCAATCAGTGTCTGATGAAGCCTTGGATGCAATTCGTCTGCGCTATATCTAATTCTCTTCAAACCTAAAGCAATCATCAGAGGTTAGATGGGGTGAACCGGACAACATAGTAGTAGCTTCTGCCCTGATCCTGCAAGAAACACTGTGCAGTCACACCACCGTTGTGTGAGCACGGCAGCCTGTCCCGGTACGTGGTCATTGCAAGGCCAAGGCCATGGTGAGGCTCCTCTTCTCGGGACACTTCCGTGCTGTTCACTAACCAGATTACAGCCTGGGTGTGCTATTACTTAGCAACCCTTGCCAGGAACGCTTTTTTTGTGCCTGGTGAGAAGGCTGGGACACTTCCTTTGGGGATGCTGTTTGAGATAACTGTCCTGTCGCTTGTGCTTGTGTGTGATGTGGTAGCAGAGCAGTGGGAGCTGAAGGCCTCCGAATGCAGCTGTGTGAGTTTGTCCTGTTTTTCATAGGAAACACGTTCCACCTGTGCTCCACGCCCTGCCTGGCCTGCTGCTTCACCTCCAGGTGCAGAGGAAGGTATTTTTGTAGACAAGATGCTACTGTCTTTGGACCTGGGTATTTTGGAAAGTTTCTTTCCATTTCCAAGTTAGTACAAAAATTCTGATGAGTTAAAGTACAGAAAACGGTATCCCCTTCCCATCTGATGTCTTCTTGGTCAAGGCCAGGCTGCATTTGGTGCTGCTCAGCTGATAGCTGTGTCTTGCTGGTTTTGCAGACCTTTGCTCAAGTGACAGTGGCGACTGTCCATGCTGGGTTGGACAAGTAGAGCTGAAGAAATTTTTTTATTCTTTGAGTAATACAGGTTTTTTGTTTTTTTTTATTACCAATTTGATTAAATAGTTTTTGCTTTTTTTCCTAATGAGTTTAATGGTGCTGGAAAAATGTAGGAAGTAAATAATTAGACCTATGAAATAAGACATGTATTTATTTGTAGTGGTGTGATTGAAACGATGCAACTTCGTAGTGTTAAGATAGCATAATCTCCTCAATGGGCAGGTAGTTGTAAGCGTAGAAAAACGTTTTATAGTAGTAGAGGGTTTTTCAGTCCCGCTTTCTTTATGAAGCACCGTTTTCCTTTTGCTCTGGTCTGACCCATGACTGCAAACCCTGGCTCGATCAGGTGTCCCCGTGTTCACCCGCGCTGGGAATTGCGGCCGGAGGTGATGCCTGCTGCCGCCGCCGCGGGTGGCAGAGCCTTGGCCAGGGCACGGCTGCGTTTCTCGGGGTTCGCCGTCAGCGTGTCGCCCCGGCGCTGGGAGCACACACACACCCCCCCCAAGACCCGCCAAATCCGTTATTCAGGCCGCGGTCCCGCGGGCAGGGAGCGGGGTGCGGGGGGGTGCGGGGGTCCGCGGGGCGCCGGGCCGAGCGGGGCCGGCAGAAAAGGAGCCGGGGAAATCGATCCTTGAAAGAAGCCGCCGGTGGCGAGAGGGAGGCGGACAAAAGCAAGCGCCCGGCTAACCCGCGCGGCGCTCTGCCGGCGAGTTTTAAGGCGTTTTAAGTCTAAAGAAGAAGTGACAGGGCAATCATCTCCCCGGCTCGGCTGCGGATGGGAGGGTGAAATCTTGCTAACAGCTCGTGTATCTGTATATTTAATTGCGACCTGGCTGCATGTTCCTGTTGAGGAAGGATGCAGATGACAAGCGAATCTATAAAAACGCAGTTGACAAACCCGGGAAAGGGATAACTGACAGATGAAACGACAGTCGGCGCGGAGCTAACTGGCAAACGCATCAGTACAAAGTCATATACCTTCTGAGAGGAGTAGTAGTTTGTTTTATTCCGGTTCTCCAGAGTTTTATCTACTGTCGGTGTGATGGGGGAGAGAGGAGCTAATGTGCCCTGTTTAGGATACAAACATGCAGATTAGATCAGACTTCAGACACCGTGTTTCACTCAAGACTTAAAACAGTTAGAGGAATAAACCAGGCTTCCCCCACTGAGCAAAAGGAAAACGGAAAGACACGGATTATTTTTTTTTTATTTTTTAATATGTTTTAAAGGCTTTTTAAACTTGTTTAACCACAACCGTTTCGCATGCGGTTATAGGGAGCTACCGGGAGCTCGTGGGGACGGGAGCCGGGGCACGGAGCTCGCCGCCGCCGTTGTCCGAGGCTGGGGCAGTGGGAGAATATCGGCCCGGTTCCCGTTTTCCTCACTTTTGTATTACTTTAAGTTTTCAATGAGGGTAGTGTAATTACGAGGCGTTTAACTTTTTGCCAGGCTCTTTCATTATGGCTTTGCATTTGCACCTCGCTTTTAAGAGAAGTAATAACATTCGCAGTCAGGGGCAAATCCTGTTAATGAACAAATTAAAGTTCAAACAGTTATTCAAGTTCACAGCCCCGCTCGCTGCTCCTTTATTAAGAGTTATACATGTTACTTTCTCTCGGGATCACTCCCCCTTTTATTACTTTTTAAGCTTTTCATAAGCACTGGCGGGCTATATGGGCAGCTCCCAGCCTCTAAAGAGCCCACAAATCCTGAAGGGAACCCTAATCCGGCCTTAATTTGGCAACTTTTGTAAAAGACATAAAAGCTCGGGTGCCACCCTTGTGCGCTCAGATGATTATATCGCAGGGAACAAGCCGGGGGAAGGGGCCCCCCCGCCACCTCTTTCCCGCACCCACCTATTTGTGCTGGCTGCCTCCCCTCCGGGGCTGTGCAAAGGGAGAAGCCTCCATTAGTCCCTCCCGGGTACCGGAGGATAAATTAGGATGTCTGATCGATAGCCTGGGAATTTCTACGCCACCCCCACCTCCCCCGATAGCTCTGCCCGGCTCCGCTGGGCGCGGGCGGCCGGTCCCCCCAGCCCGCCCCGCAGCGCTGCCCGGGGGCGGGAGCCCCGTGTTACAGGCGAGCGTTAACAACGTGCAGTTAAAAAAAATAATAATAATTTAAAAAAATATATCCCTGCGCGCTTTCTGTCTTCCCGCCCTGCTTTCTTTTTTTTTCTTCCAAACCCTTCGCGATGAGAGTGTCTGCGCTCAACCTCGACATTTGCATAGCATGAATCTTAATTCCCCTTGTCAGGGGCTGCCCGAGCCCGGGGGAGCCGCGGCTCCCGGTGGGGACGGGCGGGGAGCGAGGCGGCCCTTCTCCCCGCGGTGCCGGGCTCCCCGGGCCGGGGGGCGGCGGGCAGAGTCCGACAAAGCCCGGGGAGTTTCACACTGGTTCAAGGCAGCGCCGGTGCAAAAGCGCTGTCTATGTACAAATAGAGGAGATCACACTCCCCATTATCTACCTCCTGGCGAGTGTTTGATTTGTGACATCAAAAGCTTATCAAGGCAAGCTTACAAAAAAAAAAAAAAAAGAGAGAGAGAGAAAAAGAAGGGGTGTGGGGGAAGCACCTCTTCAGGGAGGGAGATCGCTCCGGTTTGGGTGATGCGGGGGACAGGAAGGGGAAGGAGGAGGGGGCCGGTGTTGTCAAAACGCCGCCGGTGCCCGGGAGGCGACTCCTGCCCGGCCCGTGTCCCCGCGGGCCGAGCGGCGGGGCCGGGGCCGGGCGCGGTGCGGGGCCGGGTGCGGGAGGCCCGGGCCGGCCCCGGCGGAGGGCTGGAGGGAGGCCCTGATTCCTCGCAGCCATCCGCACAGAAGTGGTTTGATATAATCACCATGACAACTGCCGCCTATGAGCATACAAATAATAGAGATGAAATAGACAAAAGATTAGCATGCCATGAAAAGTACAATAAGTTTCTTATTTAGCATTTAGATAACTGTCTTTCCTTCGGAGCAGGCTTCAAAGTTGAACCCAGTTTAGACCAAGAGGATTAATTCTTTCTCCCGCATGCTTCATTGAATCTCTCATTACCAAACTTTGTCTGTATTGATGTAAGATTTGATTGAAGATTAGAGCATTTAGCAAATCTTGCTTTTCTGCATGTATCAGGCCTTTTCAAGCGCAGCCCGCGCTGCCCAGTGGTCAATACCCTTACTTTTATCCAGTGTCTGCTTCATTTAAACTTAATCAACTCCCTCAATGAACTGGAACAGGGAAACGTCCCTGCGGTAAGAATGTTGTGCTTTTCTTAGATAATTCTTTGCTCCCTCTCCCAATCCGCTGGCGTTAAACCTAAAATTGCTCTCTGATGAACTTAATCAATATGATAATGACAATTGGGGCTGAATGGCTTGGCCTGGACTCCGCGTGGAAAAGGTAGGTGGCTGCGCCCGTTGCCCCAAACCCAACTTCTCCTTGTCTCGCCTCTCCTTTTGTGTGCGCTGCTCCCACCTTTCTCTCTCGCTCGCTCGCTCGCTCTCTTTCTCTTTCTCTCTTTCTCTCTCTCTCTCTCTTCCTCCCCCCTCTCCCCCCCGCTCCGTGACACCGACCGCTGCTCAGGCTGGAGAATGATGCTTCTTTGTGCGGCAGGAGGACTCGTATGTCACCGCCCGGAGAAGCGGAGCGGAGCGATTGGCTGGGTGAATTATCTGCCTTGTTGCAGTGAATTATTTGCGCTGTTTCCTTTCCCAGTCAACAAGTTTCTGAGGTATAGCGCAGATCAATCAAAGCTGACAGAGCGCATGTGAAGCTTTTACTGTGTAAATCTGGACCTCTTGTCCTGGCTTCGTTGGCACTGGCATCTGTATATCATTTTTATACTGCTACCAGTAGAGCAATTTCAAAAGTATTTGCAAGGAAAATGGATGTCCCCATCTGTTCCTAGAATCATAAATGTGCCACTTTCGGAGGGTTTTCACTGGTAATCATATCTTTAATGATGAACAAACTTGTGATATATACCTTTCCATAAAATGGGGTTTTCTTCACTTTATTGTGATTGGCTGGGATAAATAGCTTTTCCATATGTTAGGGAGATAAAACATAAGATTACCAGAGCTCGTTTGTTTGATCATAAACAAAAGAAACAATTCGCTCCAAACACTCTTTAAACAGAAGCAACTGCAGAATTAAATTGTATTAATAGGCTATCGATGGGTCAGGAGGCAAACAACTGTCCCCGCGGAAAAGACAGCTGTTTTAAAAAAAGAATAGACGGTCCTTCTCGCCGTTCGGGTGACCTTAATGCAGACGTGGATTTTAAAAACTCGATGCTGGTATATTTTTTTTTTTCTTAAAAGTATCTATCTTGTCTTTTTCTCTCTTTCTTTTTTCTCTAGCTTGACTTTGAATTTCCCTAAGTGGAAGAGCGAGGACGCGGTGCTAGGTTAGTGGATTGCCGAGCGCTATATTTAGAAAGCAGCTGGAAGAGAAAATGTCCTCAGGAATCCGGACTGTTTTGTTGTAAACGTCCCTCCAGTCCCAGCACTGTAAACATAAACGCTCACTCTTCAGACGTGCCGGTGCTTCGCACTACCTGGGGGCGCTGGGTAAGGACGGGTTAGGGGAGCCCCCGTTAATCCTGCGGCGTTTCCCGGCGCAGGTGACGTTAGAGATGTCACATGAAAATTAGAGGCGTCGTTGTCGGTGCTGCCCCCATTCCCTGACCACCCCCCGCGGCCGGGGGTGGCGGGTAGCGGCACCTCGGGTTTGTCCCCACCGGGGGTTCCCCCTCACCGCCCGGGGGTACCGGCGGGTGGCATGCAGCCGTTTCTCCGTGCAGCCGGAGGCTGGCTGCCCGGAGCCCCGGAAAGGGTCGCTCCCCTCGCATTTCGGCGGGGACAAGCCCTGCGCGGTCACTTGTCGCCGCGGGCGGAGCCGGAGGGCACGGACAGTCCTGTTCCCTCCTGGAGATCCAGCAGCAACACCACCCCCAGACCCACCGCCCGCTCTGCGCTCAACCGGGACTCGGCCGCGGGCGTTTGTCCCCTCGGGGACGGGGTTCCCGGGGCACGCCGTGCCGAAGGGCGCCCTGCCTGGCTGTCACTCAGGGGGGATCCCCCACGGACCCTGTCGATCTGGTCACGGAGCATCTCCGGGCTACAGCCCCCTCCACGGCCCTGGGGACCCCGCGCCCGGCCCCGGGTCCCCGACGGGGCGGGCGGCCGCCCAGCTGCACACGCCATCCCGCCACCGTCGTCTGCTCAGCGGCGGGGCGGGGATCCCCCCGGGCGGCTATTCCCCCCCCTCCCGTGTGATGGTCTCTCACCACCTCTCTGCCCCTCCAGGCGGCGAAGGGCGCAGTAGTCGCGACACCGCGATAGAAGGAGGCGCCTCTCAGCCCTTTTTCCCCGGGCCGGTGCCCCTCGGTGGGCGCAGAGAGCCCGGGGCAGGGCTAAGCGGAGGGCGGACAGGCGGCTGAGCAGCACGGCCAGCGGCTGGCTCGAAGCTTCCTACCGTGGCACCCACCCGTGCGGGGGGAGCCGGTTCCCATCCGCCCCGCACTGGACTGCCGGGGCCGAGCGGTCGAGGGGTGACTCGGTACCCCTCGGGCAAGTTAACGTCTCTTAAGGCCAGAAGAGACCATTAAATCATCTGCCTGACCTCCCGCATTATGGGGCCGAATAATTTCATCCAGTTCCTAAGGCATAAACCCAATAATTTGTGTTTGAGTAAAATGTGCCTTCCAGGAAGGCCCCTGGTCCTAAGTATTTCAAGAGATGGCAATTTTGCTCCTGTCCTGGAGAGTTTGCTGTGGCAGTTAACCCCTGATTAAGGGATGAGCATAATTTCCGTGACAAGTTGCCCTCGCTTAAATTACTCCCAATTGCTAGGCATGTATTTTGGAGCTTACAAGTACCGTTGTTGTGCTGTGGCCACCTCAGCTTTCTCCTTCCTTTCATCAAGGTGTCATGTCTGGT